>NC_133140.1:58520558-58821897 GCF_048418815.1 Hemitrygon akajei
TTTTGTGGGAGAAGATTGTTGCACATATTTCCCAGACAAAGTTGGTGGAATGGTGTTAAGAGAAAGTATTAATAGATTTGTTGAAGTGAATATTGATTTTTTTTCAAATTTTGGAACTTCATAAAATTTAACTTCAGTGGTCCTGGGAACAAGTTTGAGTTAAACAGAAATGATTATTTCATCCAAAATGACCAATGTCAATATCTTAGCAGCTTTTTGTTTAGACATTAATTCTCAAAATTTACTTTATGTAATGTTGATTAATATTAATTGAAACAAAGGGCAGGTGGTTGAAATTTGAAATATTAACACGATGCTACAGATATTCAGTACTTCAGACAGCATCAGTGGGCAGAAAAATTAGGCTAACATTTTAGATTGAAACCTTACAATGACAGGCCATTAACCTGACTTTTTAAAATTTTGACTCTTCAAAAATGCTGCTTAACCCTCTAAATTGTTTTAGCATTTATTGTCATTTCAGCATCTATCGTTGGTTAGATTTGAACTGCACAATTATAATCTTTAGCACCCACAATTCAAGACACTGTACTGTTCACCCATAATTATAAGCATGGGTTATTAGTTTTCATACTATAACAATTCTGGGCCACTTTCTTTTAGGTTATTATATTGTCAAATTTACTAATTTTCCAAAATGATTAAAACCTATGTGTGTGTTGTGCTACCTGTATTTCATAAATTCATTTCTCTTTTTAAAATTGTGTTCACAGAGGTGCCACTTTAGGCCTCATCATGGCAACAGGCTATATTGGCAAAGCAACATCTCCAATAATGGATCTCCACAGTAAACATGGCTTCTTTCTTCGTCATGTAGTTTTTGCATCTTTTGCGGTGCTCTCGGTTTTGTGCATCATGTTGCTTCCAGAGAGCAAACGGAAACCACTACCAGAATCTTTAAAAGATGGTGAAAATCAGAGACGTCCTCCAATGTTACTGTCACAAAACAAGGATAGAGTTCCTTTGTTACATTCAAAACAGCACAGCAATTATAATCCAGAAAGCTATTCAAATCTTGTTACAGCTACTAAGAAAATGTTGGTCCATAACATTCCTATTCAGTCACAGGATCCCACAAATGTGATCAAGAAAACCAGAGAATCAGCAACCTAGCCTATCTTCATGGTGCTTGTTGAAATATAAAATACTTTGCTGTTGCATATCTGCACCACAGTAAACATTCATTTATCTGTTGCAGAATTTGTACATTTTAAGACATGGGAGTTTTGTAAACTGATTAATATGCTTGCTCAGTTTTTGAAGTTTAAATTTCAATCCCAAGGGTGTTTCTAAAGATGTATAATAACATGAAGAGATTGTAAATTGGGATCCAGGGCTAATACTATAAATATTAAATGCACTTTGGGTTGTGTACATCTTAGTCAATTATGTAAAAATAGAGTTGTAAATATTTACAATGAAGTTTTGATTATTGCACAGTTACTGACCCCCCCAACCCCACACCACAGTTCATCTAATTATAAGAGCTATTTTATATCAACCACAAGTACTTTGTTGCTAAATATGCAAACCATTTTAGTGTCTGGACCTGGGCTGACATGTTTGAAATTCTTTTGGTTTCCTGAAATTTAATTCCTTGTCCTCCTTGCTGTCATGTAATAAATGACCAATTCCTTAATAGGCATTTTTTTTTAATTGCAAACAGTTTTTTTTACTTACCTAATTGCTTATTGAAGACAACATGGAAAAGTATATCTAATTAGGTCTGATTTAGATTGGATTAATAATTAAAATTTGTAATGTAAATTTATCAAATTACCAGGCAAAAATGCAACCTATTGTAATTGTTTTTTGGATTTAAGTTTTTACTAGCTCAGTTTTCATGGTTAATTATGTTTCAAGATAGTCACTCCATATATGTTCTTGTTCAGCAGTTAATTGCCAGTGGAGTTAAGAGCTAGGATTCATAATTACAGGAATTCTTGTTATTTGTTAATTAACAGCTTATATTTTTAAAGTAATGCTCAATCAGGTGAAGAATCAAAAAAGAGATGTTACTTGAAAGTTTAAGTCAAATTGCATTAACCATCTTTCCAGTGTTTTTAATGTATATAACTGCTGCTTTTCTCTGCTGCCCAGGCAGTTAGGATTGATTGGATACTGGCCCTATTTTTCACATGGTACCAGAGCACTTCTAGACAATCAAATGTACACTCTCCAGCTAACAATTCTAGGGCAAGCACGCTCATTTGTTTGATATCTACAGAGAAACATTGAAATGTTTGGTTTATAGTTTGGGTTACTGAACAAATAGGTGCTAATGTTCCATTACAGCTTGAAAGAATCCCCTTCCTGTACTTTTAGCACAAGGGCAAAGTTTGCTGGTTGATGTACCATTCCTTTTTTGTTCACTTGCCTGTAAAATTCTGGTATAACAAAAGTGATCGGAAAACTGTGGTTTTGACTTCAATGTGACACAATAAAACCTACTAATTCAATTAAAACAATTTGTGAATTGCTTGAATAAAGGAACGTCTAGTGGAATATACAAGTTTGGTAATAAAATTAAAGTTGCAGAATAACTAAAAGAAATAAGTTGGTGGGCAAAATTATGGTAGATGATATTTAACATGGGCAAATGTTGGGTCACTTTGGACCTGATATGGATGTATTTTTTAAGTTGGAAACTGGGAAAGCAGTATAAGATGGGAGTGCAGGTATGATCATGTATTTTAAAAAGAACAGTGAGAGCTAATGATGACAGAGGAAAGTGCTAAAATGAATGGTATTTTTAATAGGATTCAAGTATAATACTTTTTTTTAATATCTTGGCTAGCTAACATACAGTATATTATAATAAAAGACCTCTGGTTAGACCTCATTAAAAATGCTGTTCTGGGCATCACACTTACAAGAAGTTTAACTGAATGTACTGGAGCTTTGCTCATTTACTTGTGAAGAATATTCCGTTATATTGGGATATTCTGCCCAAATGCTTAAACATTTTCATACCACCATAGCAAGTTTCCTATGATCCCATTCTAATTATAGAACACTCAATGATGTCTTAAAGGAAAAGACAGACTGATAATGCTTCTTCAAGAAATTCAGATGTGTTACCAAAAGGCCAGCTGGCCATAACCCCCAAAGATGCCTATTTGCAAATCATCACCAATAGATACAGCATACTACACATGGTATTTCTACAATATTAAAATTCTTCTTGACTGGTTTAACTATGTCTAGCAGGCATGGATGAAACCACATTACTCTGCTTATATAGCTGTCCTGCACTGTGGTTTATGGTTCAACATTTATGAAATGGCTTCATGGAAGGTAAAACAAGACATGAAAAGCCCTTTATTCATGTAAGCTTACCTCTTATTGGGTTTGATGTACCAACCTGGGAGTCCACAGACCGCTTGCTTAATCTTGTCTTGTCCATACTGCACCAACCGCCACCACTGGGCTATAAACGTGTAGGAGCAGTGTGTGGTTAAATACCTTGCTCAAGGATACACACGCTGCCTCGGCTGAGGCTTGAACTAACGACCTTCAGATTGCCAGCCCAAAGCCTTACCACTTGGCCACGTGCCACACAAAATGGTATTGGTCCATGACATAAAAAAGGTTGGGAACCCCTGCTCTAATTCATGAGAGTTGTCCAATGTTTTCTATTCTGTGGTCTTTTAAAACCTACTTTAATGTTTTATGATATTCAATGGTTAAAGAGATCTCTGCTCTTAAACCTGTATTCCTACTAATCCATCTACCACAGGAGCACTGATTTGAAGGGTCTTCATCCTGAGATACTAGCTGTTTTTACAGATGCTACATGATTGGCTACGTGTTTCAATTATTTTGTTCTTAGTGCATTCATCCCAGCCAGATGGATCTGCCATAGCTCTAAGCTGTTGGTCAAAAGACAGTGTTCTCTAACATAGCCGTACCTAATCATCTGAAGTCTTTGGCAATTTTGATTCATATAATGCAGTTTATGAGAAACTTCCTCATCAAAATGAGTTACTCTTGTGGTGGATGATTGTATCTGGGACAAATAGATGAGCAGACAAGTGGGCTCAAATGCTGTCTACAAATTTATTGATGATGCAACCATTGTTGGCAGAATCTCAGATGGAGATAAGAGGGTATAGAGGAATGAGAAACACCAGCTGGTTGAGTAGTGTCATAGCAACAACTTTGCACTCAATATCAGTAAGACGAAAGAACCGATTGTGGACTTCAGAAAGGGTAAGACGCGGGAACACACACCAATCCTCATAGAGGGATAAGAAGTGGAGAGTGTGAGCAATTTCAGGTTCCTAGGTGTCAATATTTCTGAGGATCTAACCTGGTCCCAACATATCGATGCAGCTATAAAGAAGTCAAGACAGTGATTATATTTCATTAAAAGTTTGAGGAAATTTGGTGTGTCAAATTTCTACAGCTGTACTGTGGAGAGTGTTTTGGCAAGCTACATTACTATCTGGTGGGGTGGGACCACTGCACAGGATTGAAAGAAGCTACAGAAAGTTGTAAAATTAGCATTATTAGTACCATTATGGGTACTAGCCTCCGTAGTACCTAAGGCATCTTCAAGGAGCAGTGCCTCAGAAAGGCAGCGTCCATTATTAAGGACCCCTATCACCCAGGACATGCCCTCTTCTCATAGTTGCCATCAGGAAGGAGGTACAGAAGCCTGAAGGCACACACTCAATGAGTCAGGAACAGCTTCTTCCCCTCAGTCATCTGATTTCTAAATGGACATTGAACCCATGACCACTATCACACTTTTTTAACTATTTCTGTTTTTACACTTTTAAATTTAACTTGTAATATATGTATTTACATGATAAATCAATTACAATATTGCATTATACTGCTTCTGGTAAGTTAAATTTCATGACATGCTGGTGATTTTAGAACTGATTCTGAACAAAAAAAAGGCAATTTATTACAAATGTTGAAAATCTGAAATAAGAAAGTGAAAGCACCTTTTGAAAGCAAAACTTACTGTGTCATTTTGGTTTTTCATTAAAAGTACATATTGAATTTTAGTCAATGCAAAGAGGGTCCGTATATCCCGTAATTTATATTCTGTTCTACAGAGAAGAAAACAAGTGAATCTATTTGTAAGGACGGTGAATTGATATAGAGGTTTAAGGTGCTGGGGAGAAGGTACAGAGGAGATGTCAGGGGTAAGGTTTTTACTCAGAGTTGTGAGTGCGTGGAATGGGCTGTCGGCAACGGTGGTGGAGGTGGATACGATAGGGCCTTTTAAGAGACATTTGGATAGGTACGTGGAGCTTAGAGAAATAGAGGGCTATAAGTAAGCCTAGTAATTTCTGAGGTAGGGACATGTTCGGCACAACTTTGTGGGCCGAAGGGCGTTGTATTGTGCTGTAGGTTTTCTATGTTTCTAACCTGTGACGTGACACATCCGAAGTAACATTGACCTGGATTAACCAATATTACTTGCACGTTTTGTTCATCTGTGTTGCATTGACAAGTCCAAAAACTAACAGGAACTTTTGGTAGGAATGAGATATATACCGTTCATCACCAAATCATTGCCAGCCTTCATTTTGCAGCAAGCCTTTTTACAAGATTGCATGAATGTTCAGCATTTAATGTTAGAATCACACTACTGACAACTGGTGAAAGATGTACTTTTTGGAATGAACACTCTATCCATTCTTCTACTTGGAGATGGTTAATGAGCAACTATTTTTAGTAATAGGGTGAATTCTAATATTAAATGTAATATGATCAAATCATGGCATATAATCCTTAACCAGGGCTACATATTTATTCATCTACCAATCCCTTATCTCACCAAGAATTTAAGTTTAAAAACCTGCTATACTTTGACACTTGGGTGCTTCAAAAAGTCCCGGTACCGAAGAAACCACAACCAAAGGAGTTGAATGACTTCAGACCTGTTGCCTTGACGTCGCACGTGATGAAGACCATGGAGCGGCTGATAATACAGAATCTGAGGCCACAAACCAGGCACGCCCGGGATCCGCTTCAGTTTGCGTATAAGGAGAAGGTGGGAGTGGAGGATGCTATCACGTATTTGCTGCACAAATCACTCTCTCACCTAGATGGGGTCAGTTGTGCTGTGAGGATTACATTCCTTGACTTCTCTAGTGCCTTTAACACCATCCAGCCCAAGATCTTAAAGCACAAACTAACGGAGATGGGAGTAGACTCTCACATGGTGGATTGGATAGTGGACTACTTGACAGATAGACCTCAGTATGTGCGGTTGGGAGACTGTAGGTCTGACACAGTGGTCAGCAGCACAGGAGCGCCACAGGGAACCGTACTCTCTCCGGTCCTGTTCACCCTGTACACATCTGACTTCCAATATAACTCGGAGTCCTGCCATGTGCAGAAGTTCGCTGATGACACGGCCATAGTGGGGTGTGTCAGGAATGGACAGGAGGAGGAGTATAGGAAACTGATACAGGACTTTGTGATATGGTGCAACTCAAACTACCTGCGTCTCAATGTCACCAAGACCAAGGAGATGGTGGTGGACTTTAGGAGATCTAGGCCTCATATGGAGCCAGTGATCATTAATGGAGAATGTGTGGAGCAGGTTAAGACCTACAAGTATCTGGGAGTACAGTTGGACGAGAAGCTAGACTGGACTGCCAACACAGATGCCTTGTGCAGGAAGGCACAGAGTCGACTGTACTTCCTTAGAAGGTTGGCGTCATTCAATGTCTGCAGTGAGATGCTGAAGATGTTCTATAGGTCAGTTGTTGAGAGCGCCCTCTTCTTTGTGGTGGCGTGTTGGGGAGGAAGCATTAAGAAGAAGGACGCCTCACGTCTTAATAAGCTGATAAGGAAGGCGGGCTCTGTCGTGGGCAAAGTACTGGAGAGTTTAACATCGGTAGCTGAGCGAAGGGCGCTGAGTAGGCTACGGTCAATTATGGAAAACCCTGAACATCCTCTACATAGCACCATCCAGAGACAGAGAAGCAGTTTCAGCGACAGGTTACTGTCGATGCAATGCTCCTCAGACAGGATGAAGAGGTCTATACTCCCCAATGCCATTAGGCTTTACAATTCAACTGCCAGGACTTAAGAACTTTTTTTAAAGCTATTATTAATGCTTTTGAGTTAGTGATTTAGATGCATATCATATTATTACTGAGTTAAGTATTGTATGTAATGAGTTTTTGCTACAACAAGTGTATGGGACATTGGAAAAATGTTGAATTTCCCAATGGGGATGAATAAAGTATCTATCTATCTATCTATCTATCTATAAAGCTTTAGTATCCAATATCACACTTGTTTAAACTGTATTGAATGTTTTGGTAAGAGAGTATAGGAAGGAAAGTGGATTTGCATAACTCCCAAGATTTGTAAAAATTTTCTCCAACATTAAAAACCACTTCTTCTTGTCAAAGCGTGCCCACCAATTCCATTTATCCTATTTCTTAAAGTAGTGCTAAATCATGAAGTATTTTTCTCGGAGGATATTGCATTCCTCCACAGCAGAAATAGTCTCTCAATAATTTTCCTGTTTGATATATGCAGACCATGTTAATCCCATGACTGATGTACAGCTTCCATTATACACTTGGTTGCTTCATCAAAACCATGGAGTGCATTCTTTCATTGTAGACAAGATGAGGTCACACTATTAGCTGTTCCCCCCCCCCCCCCCACCCAGCTACACTCTGTCATTGATGCTTCCACTATCATATCCCTGAAACCTATTACAGCAGGATGTTTGTTAAGATTCATATCATGATTTCCTCCTCTAATTGCCCCAGTATGTAAACTGCTCAGATTTCTCTGAGAACAATCCTCTTCTACTTCTTTTGATTCAAACTTTGGAATCAGACTAATAATAAATGTACCAATCTGCTCTGAAATATCAATACTGGTTTTTTTCCTGTTTTAAAACTAGAAATAAACTTTTGTACTACCTTTTGTAGGATTTTCTGTTCTAAGGCATTTGTGTTTCCATACCAGGCTGTGATATAGCCAGTCAATACACTCTACACTGCACATCTATAGAAGTTTGTCAAAATTTTAGATGTCTGGTTATAGTCTCGGAATAAGCTGTGGGTCATTCAGGATTCTTTGAAAATTCACTGCCCAAGAGGGTGTGGAGACTAAGCTGAACACAATCAAGATAGATTGATTAAGGATATAGACTGGATATGGGATTATTGTCGAAAAATTGAGCTGAAGTGAATGGTGGCACATAAGCAAGAAGTTGGATGGCCAACTTCTGTTTCTTAAGATCTTAAGTTTTTGGCTGTTGCAATAAACCCACGTGTGGCTTGGGATCAAACTTTAATTGGTAATTGTGAAACGTCCTGAGATTTTGTTACAGGATTAATTTACTTGCATCATAAGAAAATAGATACTAACATAAAATTAAAGTAAGCATTTGTGTAAGCATCATCTACTGTTTATATTCTTCTATGCACTTTTGAATTTGCTCAGATCAGTAAACACATTAGGACAAGTGGCACAAGTGTAAGAGAGGTAGGTTTTCAGGAGTGAATTGAAAGGCTGTGATACTTAGAGGGAACTGGTCTTTACATTCTCAGGTTTTGCCTATTGCTATGGTCTACTTACACTCTCTTTATAGTGAATTGTGGAGGTCCTACTCTTATTACATTGCTTTGTAGTTTTCAAGTCATGTATAAAGTTGAAGAGCCCAGACAGAAGGAGCAGGAAAAACCTGTTTTCCTTTACAGAGAAGCCAACATCTTAAAAAGGTAGAAGAACAGGAAGGAAACTAAGGGGGTAAAATTCAGGGGAAATTCAACACCACATCACTCAGTGGTAAAGACAAACTGTCTCATCACAC
Organism: Hemitrygon akajei; assembly: GCF_048418815.1. Taxonomy (NCBI): domain Eukaryota; kingdom Metazoa; phylum Chordata; class Chondrichthyes; order Myliobatiformes; family Dasyatidae; genus Hemitrygon; species Hemitrygon akajei. The sequence goes on from NC_133140.1 coordinate 58,529,389, forward strand.
ATAGAAGCTGTACAAATGAGCTCTGAGATTTCTTCAGTTTAAGGCTCTGCACCAAGAGCTGAGAAGTTAAAATGGCCCGTTTTTACACTGTAATTTTCTACAATGTTCATTGGCAATAACTCACACTGTAACCCAATAGAATAGTAGGGCAGGTGTGACGAAAGTCCTTGACGAGGATAGTTTGGACCCAAATGCTGGAGTATCTGAGGCTAGGTTCGAGACACAGAATATAACTGGATCAAGAACTAAGCACAAAACAAAACATCAGACAATATTTCTGGTTGGGCTTATGATTGAGCACTGAGGGTCCATTCAGGTGCTCTTTAAATCCTCAGTTCTTGGCTCCCAAAACAAATAGTGGTAGGCTGCTCCTCTTGTTTGGGTTAGTTGACAAGGCATCTGACTTCTGGTTCTTTAACCCTGGTTGAAAGTTCAGGACAAAATTACAGTGGTTAAAGAAAAGAGATCATCTGGCTTACCTGGACTCAGTCTCTTGGCCGCCTGAATATAAACCAGGTTCTTATAGTCTATGCATATAATGAAAAGGTTCTTGGCACCCTCAAGCCAATGACGCCATTCCTCCAGAGCCAACATGACCATGAGCAGCTCTCCATTTCCATTGTTGTAGTTCACCTCTCCCAAGGATAGCCACCTGGAAAAGAATGCACATGGGTGCAGTTTACTGTCCAAAGATGTCCATTGAGACAACACTACACTCACACCAAAATCTGAGGCGTCCACCTCCACAATGAAGGGAAGGTCCAGATTAAGTGCAACCAAAATGGGAGTTGCCATGAACCACTGTTTGAGCTCTGTGAAAGCAGCCTCCGCTTCAGTAGTCCAAACAAAAGGGCCTGTGGATCTCTTGGTTAGTGCTGTCAGCAGAGCCGCCACTAAACTGAAGTTTCTGATGAACTTTTGGTAAATCCCAGGACTTGTTTCACACTGGATGGTGGTGGCAAATCTCTGACTGCCTGTGTCTTACTAGGGTCCATCTTGAGATTGCCGTTAGAGATGGTGAAACCCAAAAATGAAATAGTAGTTACATGAAATTTGGACTTCTGACAGCTGGCATCTTCACAAGGCTGAAGGGCAGATACTCATAGCGCCCTGTTGGTGTGTTGATTGCCATCTTCCACTTGTCATAAACTGGAGAAAATCTGCAGATGGGGGAAATCCAAGCAACACAGACAAAATGCTGGAGGAGCTCAGCAGGCCAGGCAGCAGTCGTCTCTCTCCTTTATGTGAACCAGATTGTACGCACTCTGCAAGTCTAGCTTCAAGAGTACTCTTGCCCCTTGGAGAATCTCAAAGGCAGGGTTCATGAGTGGAAGAGGGTAATGATTCTTATCCATTATGTGATTCAGTCCTCTATAGTCAGTGCATGGCCGCAGGCTCCCATACCTTTTCTGTATGAAGAAGCCTGCATGGACTGGAGAGGTGGAGGGCTGAATGAATCCTAGGGCAAGAGCCTCCTTTATATGCTTACTCCTTCATTGCACTTCTCTCCAGGCCTGAGAGTGCATATAATCAACCCCATGGAGGACAAGTACCAGGCAGTAGATCCATAGCAAAGTCATAGGGTTGATGCAGTGAAAGAATCGAGGCCTTTCCCTTGCTGAAAACCTCTTGCAAATCCTTGTAGGTGAAATTATTTCTACCTGCTAGGGTGCTGCAATTACCCTAGAATCTTCCTCTGAGGACAACTCCTGAGGCTCCTTAGGTAGTGGGGGTGATTAGGCAGACCCCAAAGTCTCCTCCATAGGTTCACAAGTCTCTTTAGTGAAAACAGAAGCCAAATCCTTGTCTGTATCCTTAGACATCAGCTGCAAAGCACGACAAATGGTTCTAGTGCTCCTGGCACTAGGTTCCAAGGGTCTCCATTTTGGAGCCTCCCCCTTAGGTGGGACCTGGCAAATGAAACCCTTAAGCTTAGCTGCTGGAGTTCCAGAATGTGTGGACACCTCACTGGCTTGCTTCTGAACTAAAGATCTGGTTCCAGCACACCATGGACTAGACGGGACTCACATGGGTCTGTTGGCTGGAGCTGCCTTGTCTGCCCTTGAAGGCAGGACTGGGTTTCCTAAAGGCTCCAGGTTACCTTGAACAGAAGTCTGCCCCTTCATCGCCCACAGATTTCAGGAGAGTCTGGGGATGTGAACACCAAGCCAAAAATATATCTTCTTGCAACAAATGGAGCAAGCAATGATCCACCCTTCCTTCCAGTTCACAGAAGGATTAGGCTGGGACAGCCAAGGGTGCCCAAGGGGTATGTGAGGAGACGCAATGATATAGAAAATTATGCCCTCTGCATGATCCTTAATCATAATTTGCAAGACCAATGTCTGCTGCCAGATCACCAAGTGGATGGCCGTCCAGGGCAGTTTGCAGGCATGGGCTGGCTCAATTCCTGCAGTGGTATGTTGAGCCGACAAGCAGTCCCCAAGTTCAGGAAATTTCCAGCTGCCCCAGAGTAGAAAAAAAGCATTCAGCTCTGATTGATCCATGCCCCAGGAGATCTCCACCCTCAGTGTGACACCAAACGGTGAGGTTGGAACTAGTGGCTGCTACCATCACAGTCCTCCTGACACTGGATATTCAGCCTGCAGGTGACCTCCTCCTTCCCTGCAGTAATAGCAGCAACCATGACTCCAATGCTGGGATATCTCATGCAGCTGATCTGCATTAACATAATCCTGAGCAGGAGACAGACTAATCATGGTCCAAGATCAGGAAGGGGTAGAACTATGATGTGTTGAGGTCAGGCTTGGGCTAGCCCTCTTCAACCTCTTGATGTAGTCCCATGTCTGTTCTGGTAGATGGTTATCGAGGCAAATGGGTTGGTTGATCCTCTTAAGTCCTCTGCTCGCTTTCTCAAGGTGAGGTCATCTTTCATTTCGGTGTCCACGTCTGTATAGAGTGGTCAAGACCTCCCCATTCCAGCCACTCTCTTGGGCCAAGGTCCGAAACTGGAGGGCGTAGTCTGCCCTGTTGAACCCTTCATCAGTCAGTCCAAGGCTTGGTTGGCTCCATCAGGGTGATGGAATACCTTCCAGGAATAACAGTGCATAGTTCCCTGAAGGTGGAGTCTCATGTAGATAGGGTGGTGAAGAAGGCTTTTGGAACGCTGGCCTTTATAAATCAGAGCATTGAGTACAGAAGTTGGGATGTAATGTTAAAATTGTACAAGGCATTGGTAAGGCCAAATTTGGAATATTGTGTACAGTTCTGGTCACCGAATTATAGGAAAGATATCAATAAATTAGAGAGAGTGCAGAGACGATTTACTAGGATGTTACCTGGGTTTCAGCACTTAAGTTACAGAGAAAGGTTGAACAAGTTAGGTCTCTATTCATTGGAGCGTAGAAGGTTGAGGGGGGATTTGATCGAGGTATTTAAAATGTTGAGAGGGATAGATAGAGTTGACGTGAATAGGCTGTTTCCATTGAGAGTAGGGGAGATTCAAACGAGAGGACATGATTTGAGAGTTAGGGGGCAAAAGTTTAAGGGAAACACGAGGGGGTATTTCTTTACTCAGAGAGTGATAGCTGTGTGGAATGAGCTTCCTGTAGAAGTAGTAGAGGCCAGTTCAGTTGTGTCATTTAAGGTAAAATTGGATAGGTATATGGATAGGCAAGGAGTGGAGGGTTATGGGCTGAGTGCGGGTAGGTGGGACTAGGTGAGATTAAGAGTTCGGCACGGACTAGGAGGGCCGGAATGGCCTGTTTCCGTGCTGTGATTGTTATATGGTTATATGGTTATGGCGGCCATGAATTCCTCTGAATCTGAGCAAACCTCTTACCTGTGTTCCCAATGCATGGTGGCCCAGCCCAGGGCTCTTCCAGCCAGAAGAGAGATAATGAAGGTCACTTTTCCACACTCCGAAGGGAACCGGGATGGCTGGAGTTCAAATACTAATGAGCATTGAATGAGGAAGCTGCGGCAAGAGCCTGGGTCACCTTCGAATCTTTCCAGGGTTGAAAGATGTTCTGCTCCACAGAGCGACTGACTGGCTGTCCTGAGTGTCTCTGGCTTCCTCCTTTCAAAAGATGACAAACAACTACCTGGAGGACATGAATCTCCAGACTCAATCTGGAAATAACTTGGCTGTGGCTGGTCACAGCAGGTGAAAGACTCTGATACCCTGCTGGCTGCATACTGGCTCAATCGTGCTGTGATTAAAAGTCCTTGATGAGGGTAGTTTGGACCCAATTGCTGGAGTATCCGAGGCTAGGATTGGAATAAGGCTGGATTGAGAACTGAGCACAAAACAAAACACTAGACAATATCTCTGGTTGGGCTTACAATTGAGCACTGAAGGTCTATTCAGATGCTCTTTAAATACTCAGTTCTTGGCCCCCAAAACATGATTGCCAATTAGCAGGACAGTCCTGAATCTTTAAAGTGGCCAGGCCAGCTACCATATTCTGAAGAATTAGAGCACCTAAGCCCCAGAAGCTGGTGCATTTGGGCACATATCATAACAAACCCATTAAAGATTTTTTAAACTTATAAAGGAATTTCATAGGATGGTTGTGGATAATCAGTTTTCACTCTGGGTTCTGTGCACCAATCTCAGACAAAAAGATAAATCACAGCTGGAGTATGCCAATGGTCCTTTGACATTACTCTGCTACTCAGTAAGTTTGTAATTAATCCTTTACCTCTAGGCTGATTCCATATGTTTTAATGTCATTAAAGTCCACCAACCTAAAGAAAGGTGTTATCTGGATACACACAAACAATATGTACTTGCCTTTCACTTCTGCAAAATGTAACTGCACATGAGTAGTATGTGGATAGCTTGGGCCAATTGTGTACTACAAACGTGAGACCTACTTTCATAAGATTTAAACAGGACCTCAATGAGCAGGTCCCAGTCCATAAGAATGTAGCGTTAAGATGATGTGGGAGAGTGGCAACACTTTGTGTGCATCTCTGAAGGGAATCATTAAATATTTCTGTTTAGGACTACTGTAGCATGTGCTTAAAAACCTACCTCTCTGTGCAACTCTGCCTCAATTACCCCACCAACAATCTTTGACTACATTTCCCTTGGGTCTGATTTCCTGACTGGTTGACAGCTCCCTCATCTCACTCAACACTCAATTGTATGCCTTCTTCTGCAGTAAACACTCCTCACAACCAACAGTGTACCTCAATCCCCCACTCAACTCCATTGGCGGAACAAGCAGTGGAAAGACAGTTAGGCTTGTAAACCAGTCTATTCCATAGCACACAAGGTCTTGGGGTTTATGTTGTAAGATTATGTGTCCAGCCTGAACCACATTTTTAATGTCTTTCCTACCCAAAGAATTTCTAAGGCTTTGTGACCTCCTCATGGCTGACTCTCCAACAAGCTTAAAATACTAATAGAAACTTGGTTGCAATATATTCCATTTCTTAATCTTTGCCATTAATGCAGATGATAAATAACTGGGGTCCCTCAGTTGTACTTGTTTTACCTCAGTAGTACTAGACTGCCAGCCTGAAAATGAAATACTTTGTCACAATCTTTTTCATGTCCTAAGAACTGTTTCTCAATCCCCCATATTGCAAGTGAACCAAACATTTCTGACTCTGCATTGGTTTAAAGACAACATCTATAATTTTTGTTTCTGTATTTATTAATATGCTGATAAATTGCTATGCTGATTACCCTAGTAACTGAAATGAAGTCTATTTTATTTTTCCTTACGCATTCATCCATATACTGAAAGTACCAGTTTAGCAGTTCTGTGGATGAATTGGCCTTGCCAATGACAAAGAAGTAATACTAACACTGATGAACCAGATTAATTAGGGCGACATGGTAGCGCAACAGTTAGCATGACACTATTACAGCCCGGGCACTGGAGCTCGAAGTACGATTTCGGCATCCTCGGTAAGGAGTTTGTAAATCCTTCCTATGAACGTGTGGGTTTCCTCCAGGTGCTCTGGTTTCCCCCCACAGTCCAAAGACATTTACAGGCTCCAGCAGTTCCAGAATCACATTCAAGTTGAAAAACAAACATAAAGTAGTAGGTTTATTGGTCATGTTAAGTCATACTATGATTAGGCTAGTGTGAGTTGCTTGGCGGTGCAGCTCATTGCGACAGAAGGGTCAGTTCAAAGGTTCATTTATTATCGAAGTATACAACTCTGCAATACTTCTTCTCCAGATAGCCACGAAACCAAGAAAGCAAAGAATGGCAGCACGATCATCAACCCCCAAATACCCCCACCCCGCACAAAAAAAGAACAAAAATGGAACAGGCACATCGCCCCCAAAATCCCCCTCCTCCACACACTAAAGAAAGAGAAAGATCAGGCAAAAGACGCAGGATATAAAAAAACTATAAGAAAGATAAAAAAAATTATAGTCCAATTCCAAAACACGGAAAGCCTGGGGTAACAGTTTCCAGGCACAGTGGCAGGCCCTTCCCTCTCCGGCAGCAGAACAATCCCCCCAGTGATCAAAAGGCAGGCAGCCGACACTCACCTTCCATATTTGCCTCCATGTTTCAATGCACCTCCTCGCTTTAATGGAAACTTTAATCCACAAAATGGAGTCGAACATCGGCTTGCGCCCCATCCCACAGCCTTCCTGCCATAGGGTTCACGCACACTGCCTCTGTCTCCCGGAATCCTCTCGGAGACTGCAGAGCACTGAAAAGCCCAAACAATCTCCAAACAGCAAATCACAGGCTCCACCAGTTCCAGAATCACATTCAAGACAAAAAATAAACACAAAAGACATAAAAGAAATACATATATGAGTTCATGGTCTATCCAGAAGATGCTGACCATGGGAGTATTGTACGCAGGCACTATTTTGACCAGAAGGATCCTGCGCTGTATCTCACAATAAATAAATAACTAAATACATACTTACATCAGAAAAACAATGGAAATGTGAGTTTTATGCCGTCCTAGTCAATCCTATGGCCATTCTGAATGCAATGTTCTGCAACCACCGATATCTCCAGGTAACATAAATGAATACAGCTCCTGTGCTAGTTGATACGGGTTCCACCGTGCGTCCTGTCTGGCCGATATACACTGCTCCACATTCACAGGGAATCCTGTAAACGGAAACTGATCTGAGTCTCAGGCCATCTTAACCTGCATAAGCTGTGATTTGAGCTTCCTTACAGGAAGGATCGACTACAGGCATATAAATACCACTGGTCTAGACATGCCCGGGCATCTTCCCTGATGAAGATGGCAGAATTTGCCATGGAAACATCAGTTTCAATCGATACCTGTACTTGGCTGGAAGCCCAAGAAAAGTTTATTCATCATGTACGCCGGGAAAGCACTAGGTCCTTTTTCTTAGGTAGTGACAGTCACTGTTATTAACTCTAATACCTCTGTGATTTTAAGTACCCCTATCAGATCCTCATGCAACTTCATCTGTTCCAATAGAACAACTCCATGTTCTTCTAGTCTATCCACAAAGCTAAAGTTCCTCATCCCTGGAATACTATCATTGAGCCCTACATAACAGAAATTTTCTAGAGGCCATAAACATATCCACTTTACCTGCAGGATAACCCCAATTTAATAATTCAATGCCCCACAACTTAAATGAACATCCACAGCTGCACGTGTGGGAATTCAAGTAGAGCATGAACATAAATGATGTGCCAGGCAATATCAGAGGAAATTAAATAAAGCAGCAAAGTAAACATAGAACAAAAAGACTATTGCTGATCCTGTTGAAGTTCAAGTTTAATTGTTATATGAATACAGCCAAACGAAACAGTGTTCCTCTGGGGCCAAGGTGGAAAACAGAGTACCAACAAAGCACATATGGTTATGATAGTCCCTGAGTGGTGTGACCTGTGGATTGATGGTGCATGGGATGTTGGTCTCATCCAGGTTGTCCTCCATCAAGCAAACACTGGAGGGAAGCATTGATGGGAAGGGCCAGCTTCCAACACAGTCTGGATTCCAGTGTGCCCACAGAGGTGCTGCTCTCTCCCACACCATCTCGGCATCTCCTCTCCTGGGTGGTTGCAACAGGCATAATGCAACAACCAAGGAAACGCACCACCCCTGGGGTCAGTCTCGCCAATGAGCCTGTGAACCGGACCTGCAGTGTTCTGCATTACCAATGTCCAACTGGGTCTTGCGACTACAATAACAACTTCCAAGGCAGTCACTTGCACCATTTGTTGGACCGCACACTACCTCTGCACAACAACAGTACGTAACAAGTCCAGGCAACAACATGGTACACAGCTCTGTAGATATCGAGCAACTTGCTACAGCAAGTTGTTGTTGTTAGAATCTAGCAGCGTCTTGCAAGCATAAAAAAGATGCAAACAATGTTCAAGTATGCTCTTTGTTGGACCCAGAGAGGCTGCTGCAACCGTGTGTGCCACCATCTTACCAGAAATCTTTGATTTCATCTCTACAAAATCCTTAACATCCACTGGCTGGGTGAACCAAAGTCAATGTCCCCCAGGCTAACTTCTCCAGCACTGATGCCTATATTCAGTTGCCTCTAATGGGAAGGGCACATCTTTTTCTACCCAATGTCAGACTTTCATAGTCATTGTGTTATACAGCCAAATTTGCTAATGCCAACCAGATGTCTCAGTGCTAATCCCATTTGTCTGCTTTTGGTCATGTTCCTCTAAACATTTGCAATAATAGCAATCTGGACAAAGCCTTTCAAAGCAAACATCTCATTCTGAAATGTGTAGAGTGGGAAAAAGATATGTCTCAAGAATATGGTATTCTCAAAGTTTTCTTGAATTGGTGTTTCATTCCGCACTGACTCTTAGGTGACACTGGATTATGTTTGAATTAAGAGGGGAATGAGAAGCACAAATGGGAAGATTCAAACACCGAGCATAAATGGTACCCTCCCAAGCTAGCCACCTCATCCAGCACAACCTCTCTCATTAGGAGCCACAGGGCCTGATCAATCTCCATAGAATCGAGAGAAATGGAAACTATCCTCAGTCAAAGCACCAAGAAGATATTTCCGCTGTCTCCTACGTTGCAGCCAGAATCCAGTCACAATGAAATAACTTCTATTTATATAGCAATTTTAACCACAGAGGAATTTTAAGGAATTTCACAGGAGCTTCAGATAATAATTAATGCTAAGACACATACTATATTAGGATAAATGCAGTAAGTTTTAAGGGAAATGCTAAAACAAAAGGAAAGTGGTGAACTGAAGGAGGGAATTCCACAGAACATGGCCATTCGGATTATTGCCCGGCAGCACTCACATCGACAGTGATGAAATGCTTTGAGAGGTTGGTCATAACTAGACTGAACTCCTGCCTCAGCAAGGACCTGGACCCATTGCAATTTGCTTATCGCCACAATAGGTCAATGGCAGTCGCAATCTCAATGTGTCTTCACATGGCTTCAGAATACCTGGACAGCACAACCACCTACGCCAGGATGCTGTTCATCAACTATAGCTCAGCATTTAATACCATCTTTCCCACAATCCTGATTGCGAAGTTGCAGAACCTGGGCCTCTGTACCTTCCTCTGCAATTGGATCCTCGACTTCCTAACCAGAAGACCACAGTCTGTGCGGATTGGTGATAACATATCCTCCTCACTGACAATCAACACTGGTGCACCTCAGGGGTGTGTGTTTAGCCCACTGAGCGGTGTCTCAGAAAGGCAGCGTCCATTATTAAAGACCTCCAGCACCCAGGGCATGCCCTTTTCTCACTGTTACCATCAGGTAGGAGATACAGAAGCCTGAAGGCACACACTCAGCAATTCAGGAACAGCTTCTTCTCCTCTGCCATCCAATTCCTAAATGGACATTGAAGCTTTGGACACTACCTCACTTTTTTTAATATACAGTATTTCTGTTTTTTGCAGATTTTGAAAAAATCTATTCATTTTACGTAATTGATTTACTTGATTATTTATTATTATGTTTTATTTTATTTATTATTATCATTTTTTCTCTCTCTCTACTAGATTATATATTGCATTGAACTGCTGCTGCTAAATTAACAAATTTCACATCACATGCCGGTGATAATAAACCTGATTCTGATTCTGATTCTAACACAAAAAGTTATGAAGTATGATCTGAATAAAATATTTGAAATCATTTCATGTTCCATAACTAAAATACATAATATTTCAGAAAATTAACAAGTTATTAAATTTGCATCAATCTTATTTTCATGTAAATGAACATTTGACATCGATACAAACACTGCCTGAGCTATGCAGAAACAATAGTACTTCAAAACCCCTTCAGCATTCATAGTAATATCTCCCATTTCTAGAAAGCTTTTGGTTACTTTCAGCTGAAGTTTACTTGTCCCCCGTTTCCTCCTGCTGTTTCTCATCCCCACCATTTCACCCATTTAACCAAGAACTTGTTCCAAGAGGTTAATACTTGGCTGATTAAAAACTCAATACTCTACTATAAATTTAAATCACGGTGTACTTCACAAAGGCAATAAGAGTGTGGAGCAGTAGTAGTAGTCTCTCGAAGTCCGAGGAAGACGAATGTGTTGCGCAGTCAACGTCTGTGGGCACGCATATGACTCCTGAGGCTGAAGTCCGAAGCGCAGATACAGTTGCAGATGGGGCAAGGAGCACCGCCTGTTGGGGCAGGAGTGGACGCCTTCCTGTGTCTTTCTTGACTCGCCTTGAGGCGCTGCATCCGCCAGTTGGCTTGGAAGTTGTTTGCTGCCTTGGAGCATAGATTGCGCCACTTGGACCGATCAGCAGCAGTGTGTTCGAGATCGCGGGGCTGGAGTTTGGCCCATTTAAGGTTTAACTTGAGGTCGTCCTTGTACCTCTTCCTTGGGCGACCTTGGGCACAGTTGCCCTGTTCCAGTTCTCCATAGAACAACTGAAGTGGCATTCTGGACTCATCCATGCAGATCACATGGCTGGTCCATCTGAGCTGAGCCTTCAAAACCTTGGCTTCAATGCTTGTGGAATTGGCTCGGTCCAGGACTGTCAGGTTGGCGATACGGTCTTGCCAGTGGATTTGCATAATTGATCGCAGAGCGTGATTGTGGAATTGTTCAAGCTGTTTGACATGTCTGCGATACAGTGTCCAGGTTTCACAGCCATATAGAAGTGATGAGACCACAACAACATTGTAAACCTTCAGTTTAGTGGAGAGGCAAATGTCTTTGTGCTGCAGAACTTTGACCCGGAGCCTTCCGAGTGCCTGGCTTGCTTTCTGGATCCTTGACGTGATTTCTTTATCAAGGCCATGCATCACCATCAATGACACACAACTACGGAACGTTGACAACTTCAAATACCTGGGAAGTACCATCTCCAGCGACGGTGCCCTTGATGAGAGTGTGGAGTACATAATAGTGAAAGGAGAGGTTAAAGAAGAGATCTTGTTGGGTGACTGGAACCCAAGAAAATAGGAGCAGGAAGTAGATCATCTGGACCCTCAAGCCTGCTGTGCCATTCAATATGACCACGATTAATGTTTTCTGGTTTCAATGTCTCCTCCTTGCAAGATCCCATAACGTTCAACCCCACACATCAAAAATGTATCCGCCTTCCCCTTAAGCACATTGATGAAGTGGAGCAGAGGACATAGTGTTTATTGATTGTAATAGGCATTTGATAAGATTCCCTGTGGTAGGTTCATTCAGAAAGTCAGGAGCCATAGGATCCAAATAAAGTTGGCTGTGTGGATACAGAATTTGTTTTTCCATAGAAGGCAAAAGATGGTTGTAGGTGAAAGTGTTCTCTGCCTGGGGGTCAACAACCAGAAATGTTCTGCAAGGATCTGTTCTGAGATCCCTGCTCATTGTAATTTTTATAAATGACTTGGATGAGGAAATGGAAGGGTGGGTTAGTAAGTTGACAGACGCCATGAAGGTTGTTGTTGTGGATGGTGTAGAGGGTTGTTGTAGATTACAATGGGACAATTGACTGGATGCAGAGCTGGGTTGGGAAGTGGCAGGTGGAATTCAACCCAGAAAAGTGTGAAGTGAATCACTTTGGAAGGTCAAATTTGAAAGCAGAATACAGGGTTAATGACAGAATTCTTAGCAATTTGGAGGGACAGAGGGATCTCAAAGTTGACACATAAGCTGATAGGATGGTTAAGAAGGCATATGATGTGTTAGTCTTCATTAGTTGGGGGACTGACTACAAAAGCCACAAGGTAATATTGCAGCTCAATAAAGTCCTGACTAGAACACACTTGGAATATTGTTTCTTTTTTTATCCTTACCCCCTTCCTCCTTCTTCTATTTCCCACACTGGTCTCTTACCTATCACCTCCCCCGGTGCACCCCTTTCTCGCTTACTCCCAATGGTCTACTGTCCTCTCCTATAAAACTCCTTCATGTTCAGCCCTTTATCTTTCCCACCCACCTGACTTCATCTATCAACTTCTAGCTTATCCTCTTTCCCTTCCCCCCGCATTCTCATTCTAGCATCTTCTCCCTTCCTTTCCAGTCCTGACTAAGGGTTTCAGCCCAAAATGTCGGCTGCTTATTCATTTCCATTGCTGCTGCCTGACCTGCCGAGTTCCACCAGCATTTTCTGTGTGCGTTGCTTGGGATATTATGTTCAGATCTGGGCTCCTCATTATAGGAAGGGTGTGAAGCTTTAGAGAAGATGCAGAGGAGATTTACCAGGATGATGGCTGGGTTAGAGAGCATGTCTTATGAGGTTTAGTTGAATGAGCTCGGACTTTTCTCTTTTTATTGTAGAAGAACCTAGCATTAACTGCACAATTTAAAGGATTCTTTAATTACTTGGAATTGTGTAGAAGAAGAATTCTTCATCTGAAAAACAAGACATCACATTTGCCTTCCTCACCTCTGACTCAATCTGAAAATAAACCTTTAGGGAATCTTCACTAGTCTATAATTCCTTTTCTTCTGCCTTTCTCCCTTCTTGAAGAGTGGAGAGACATTTGCAATTTTGGAATCTTCTGGAACCACTCCAGAATCTAGTGGTTCTTGAAAGATCATCATTAATGCCTCCACAATCTGTTTAGCCACCTCTTTCAGAACCTTGGGATGTGGTCCAACTGGTCCAGGTGACATATCTATCTTCAGACCTTTCAGTTTCCCAAGAACCTTCTCCCTAGTATTGCCAACTTCACACATGTCTGACCCCTGACACCTTTGAACTTCCAGCATACTACTAGTGTCTTCCACAGTGAAAATAAATGCCAAATTCTTATTCAGTTCATCTGTCATTTCCTTGGCCCCCATTACCATCTCTCCAGTTCCTGCTGGCCTTGGCTTACTTTTGAGAAATCGATATTTACCTATCACCTGGCGTTTCTCTCTCCCCTCCCCCCACCTTTTAAATCTATTCCTGAGTTTTTTTTTCTCCAGACCTGCCAAAGGATTTCAACCTGAAACATTGACTGTAATTTTTCCCACAGATGCTGCCTGGCTTTTTGTGTGTGTTTTTTGGACTCCTCCCCCACTTTTTCTTCCTTCCACGGCCTTCTGTCTCTTTCACCAATTAACTTCCCAGCTCTTTACTTCACCCCTCCCCCTCCAGGTTTCACCTATCACCCGGTGTTTCTCTCTCCCCTCCTCCCACCTTTTAAATCTACTCCTCAGCTTTTTTTCTCCAGTCCTGCTGAAGGGTTTCAGCTTGAAACATTGACTGTACTTTCTTCCATAGATGCTGCCTGGCCTGCTGAGTCCCTCCAGTATTTTGTGTGTTGCTCAGATTTGCAGCATCTGCAGATTTTCTCGTTAGCAATGTATTGTTGGTTGCTCACAGCTAGAAACTTCAGTTCTGTCTTCACAAGATGAAAATAACTTCCTAGGAATTCTGAGAAACTAAGTGGATTTCTGGAGTACTAAAAGAGTGAAATAGTGGAGATATTCATTGATACCTTCCAGAAATCTATAGATTATGGCAGTTACTTGTTGAGGTTGGTAAACGTAGCCCCACTTTTTGAAAGGAAGAAGAGAAGATTCATGAAAGTTATGGTACTGGTTTGGGATAATATACCAGCATGGATTAAAAATTGATTGACAAACAAGTATCAAAGACTAATAATAAATGAGAACTTCATGACAGGTAACAGTGACCAGTAAGCTACTGAAGGCTTCATTGCTCGGTCCCCTGCTATTCATAATATATTTTAAAGATCTGGCTGAGGGAACTTTATTAAGTCAGCTAGTGACATGAAATCAGATGGGATTGTGCATTGTGAGGTTTCAAAGAGGCTTGAAAAGAATCTAAACTATTTGAGTGAAAAGGCAAATGCACGGCAGGTGCAGAACAACATGGATTAATGTGAAGCAATTTTTTTGCTATGAAGTATGAAAATATGGATATTTTAATGGTGAGGGCTTGGTTATATACAATGGGAACTGGGAGTCCTTGTACACCAGTCACTGAAACCAAACAGGCAGGTACAACAACTGTTTTAGAAGCCAAATAGAACATCAGCCTTCACTGAAACAGTTTTTGAGAACTTACTCCAATCATTCCAAGCCTTGTTGAGACCAAGTGTAAAGTACTCAGTGTAGTTTGGGTCTCCTTAATATAGAAAGGAAGAAAGACACCCTGATTTTGTAGGACTGCTCGGCAAAGATTGACTACTACTTTAATATTAATGAGACAATATTTAATAGGTTCACAAGCTCAAAACTGAAGCCATTTTCTGGAACAATAGGGGAAGAAGGAAGATTAATTCCCTTTGTAATTTTATCTTTCTCACTTTTGCCAATTAAAAGAGGGACACAAAAGTCAATTGATGGAATTGTTCTCACATTTTTATGGCCTGCATTACAAAACACTGCCTGATAAAAGATGAGAACACACATAACTGAAGGAATGACATGGAATCTAGACTAAATAAATCTCAACACATTTACAGATGATTTACAGATGATGTTCAAGACTCTTTCTTCCACCCAACAAAGTAAGCACTGTGTATCAGAAGTATGAAAGTGTAAACGACTTTGCTTTCCAAGTCAACTACTTTAAGAATTAAAATAACTCACTAATACCAAAGGAGCTGAACAAATTATCCATGGCGTGGAGTGAGTAAGTGTTTTGTGAAAAGATTTAGTATTTTCACTTGCATAAGCGGTGTTATATATACAACTAATCCAGAGATCCGGAGCACCAAGAGCACACTGCTACTCTGACGTGCATGCCGTATGCCTTAAGGAAACAATCTGATGAGGAGAGTCTCTGTGCAGTTTGAAAAGAAACAATTTACTGTCATTGTCCAAACCGAATTTCACGCTTATGCTTACAGTCAGATAAACACCAAGGAAACAAATAATCCTTGTTGAAATTACCATTTATCCATTCCTAGCCACCCATCAATCAATTAATAGCATGAAATGGGTTGACCATTTGATTGGCTACTGCTTGCTTATATTTAGAGGGACAGGCTATATTATAAATGCTTCCATTTTTAATGAGAATATTTAGTAAACTGGCCTTCCTCACTGCACATTCAGCTTATGCTTCAGCCAGCAGCACTTCCTCTGAAGTTAGTTTTAAAGAAGACCAAGAAAGCAAACCTGAAACCAAAAGGAATTCATCATAAAGGAAAAGAACTTTGAAGTATAATGTTACGCTTTTAAATGTATCAGTTGAGAGAGCGATGATAGCAAATGCAAATGAAAGCAACATTGCAACGGGAACTTGTGCTAGATGTAGCCAAAGAAGCGCAAGGCACTTTCTGCAAAAGGCTGATGAACACCAAAGAGGAACCTAGTCTTCAAGCTCGGGTAATTTCTTTGATACCTTTGGCATATCTAAGTTTATTTATGATACATTAACTATTTTAACTCAGAATTAATCTCAAGTGTATGAAAGCTTTCCGGTTGGTAGTCTTCCCTTTCAGTGGGCAAAAGACTGATTACTGAAAGCTCCCAGACCAGCTACGTTCAAAGTGTCAACGTTAACTTTTGTATTATTGTTGAACATTACTGAATGATGAATATCACAACATTGGCTCCCCGTGGAAATGAGCAAAAGGACATTTCATTTCACTGGTTGCCGAGGAATGTTAACAATTCTTACAATGCGTCCTCAATGCAGTGCAAACACATCAATATTCCAGAAGAAGTCTTCTTAACACTTGGGATTCTGAGTTTTGTGGAAAACATTCTGGTTATCATAGCAATTATTAAAAACCAGAATTTGCATTCTCCTATGTATTATTTAATTTGCTGTCTGGCTATGGCAGATACGTTGGTCAGTATGAGCAATACTATAGAAACAATTGTTCTTATTCTAATGGAGAAAGAAGTTTTGACTGTGCAGAACCACATCCTTAAGCAAATAGACAATATAATAGATCTGATGATCTGTACCTCAATGGTATCGTCTCTGTCTTTCTTGGCTGCCATCGCAGCTGATAGGTACATCACCATCTTTTATGCCTTACGATATCACGTCATCATGACAACTCGGAAGGCTGTGATTATCATTGTTGGAATCTGGATAGTCAGCTGTACTTCAAGCATCATGTTCATTGTCTATTCGGAGAGTAGTGCTGTTATTATCTGTCTCATTTCCTTCTTTTTTATGATGCTGGTGATCATGGGCGGCTTGTACTTCCACATGTTTATGCTTGCTCAAATGCATACCAAGAAGATTATGGCCCAACGTAAGAAGAGACCAACTCACCAGGCTGCCAACATGAAAGGAGCCATTACTCTGACAATTTTGCTGGGGCTCTTTCTTATTTGCTGGAGTCCCTTCTTTCTCCATCTTCTGCTGATTATCAGTTGTCCTAAAAATCCCTATTGTCTGTGCTTCAATTCTCACTTCAACATGTTTCTGATTCTCATAATTTGCAATTCGGTTTTTGACCCCATCATATATGCATTCAGAAGCCAGGAGCTACGCAAAACCTTAAAGGAATTTATACCCTGTTCCTGGTAACGGTCTCAATCTGCAGCTTCTGTTTTAGAGTTTATTTTTCCCAATGAGTAACATCAGCCACAGATGAGTTGAATTTATTCTCCAAAATTCCTAACTTTAAAGTCTTCAAATATGTATTTCCCGACTTTCAAAATTGGAATATTAGAAAACCTCCAATTGTTTTGGCACTGTCATGATTTGAAGAATTATATTTATATAACCATATAACCATATAACAATCACAGCACGGAAACAGGCCATTCCGGCCCTCCTAGTCCGTGCCGAACTCTTAATCTCACCTAGTCCCACCTACCCGCACTCAGCCCATAACCCTCCACTCCTTTCCTATCCATATACCTATCCAATTTTACCTTAAATGACACAACTGATCTGGCCTCTACTACTTCTACAGGAAGCTCATTCCACACAGCTATCACTCTCTGAGTAAAGAAATACCCCCTCGTGTTTCCCTTAAACTTTTGCCCCCTAACTCTCAAATCATGTCCTCTCGTTTGAATCTCCCCTACTCTCAATGGAAACAGCCTATTCACGTCAACTCTATCTATCCCTCTCAACATTTTAAATACCTCGATCAAATCCCCCCTCAACCTTCTACGCTCCAATGAATAGAGACCTAACTTGTTCAACCTTTCTCTGTAACTTAAGTGTAACTTAAGTAACTTAACTTTGAATTATGTTTTGGCAAATCTGTGTTGACCCACCTGACAATCTTACCCATTTTTGGGATTGTGGATATTTGAAATGGGAAGCACAGGGTCTTCAGGTGATCATCTTAAGAACTCTTATCTGTTATGAAGTAGTAGAATTAACTATCACAAGTCCAATCTATCTGAGAAGCAGAAATTGTGCTTGCAGTTTATTTTCTTTTAGGCCTTTATGTGCCTTTGAGAGATAGAGCAGTAGCAAATTAAACAAACTGAAACTTGTTGACCATCTATTTAATCAGATCTTGCAATGAGATAATTGTTTTAGATTATATGCATTCCACTGGTCACCACAAAAAAACTACAAAGTTAGAAAAGAAATCTTTTGGATATACAAAAATATCCTCTGTGAGTCCTTAAATAAAGAACAGCTTACTTGGATGTTTCTCTCAGCAGAGCAGCCTTAACGGATAATTCACTACTTTGGAAAATGGTTTGTTATTTCTGTTACATTCTTAGCATTATGAAGAGGTGTTCCAAATTCCAGTATAGTTCCCAAGCGTGCTTTACATTTGCCTAAATTGCAGCTATATCTCATTAGGCATGCACAGATTATTATATAATTGCTTGTTCCAGTGATCCGTTGCATTTCCATAATGTATAAGCTTTGATAGCAGCCTAAATATTTCTTAGCTGTGACTAGAGGATATAAAAAACTGATTATTTTAGAATTTTATTCCATTATTGACCATTTGCTACACAATCTCAGTCATTTTAATAGTATTAATATTTACTTTTTCTTGTTCTGTAATATGTTTTGTAATATTTCTTACACATTTTACTTGTTTCTGGAAATTACAGGGGAGTCTTCCTCAAAGAATGAGTGAATCCATGATCTTGATTCAGTTGTAGTCTTAGGAAATAACTCCAGATGTGGTCTGATCAGAGTTTTCAAAAGCTGCAACATGATTTCCTCACGTTTGAACTCAGAATGCCTTGATTAATAAATTCAAACATGCCATTGCCTTCTTTACCACCCATCAACTTGTGTGGCCATTTTCAGGGAGCTGTGGACTTGAACCCCAAGATCCCTTGGTACATCAACACTGTTGAGGGACTTGCCATTAACTGTGTAATTTTCCTTTACAAATTTTGGTCTTCCAAAGTGCAACACCTTACATTTAAGCTCTATCAGATTAAACTCTATCTGCCCTTTCTCTCCCCACATCTGCAACTTATCTATATCCTGCTGTATCCTTTGGCAACCTTCTATTCTATCCATAATACTATCAGTCTTTGTGTCATCTGCAAACTTAATAACCTACCCATCTACAATTTTATTCAGGTCATTTTTATATATATATATATCACAAATGGCAGAAGTTCTAATTGGATCCCTGAGGAACATCACTAGTCACAGATCTCCAGCGAGAATAAGACCACTACACTCTATTTTCTGTGGACAAGTCAATTCTAAATCCAAGTGGCCAAGCAACTGTGGATCCCATGTGCCTTAATTTTCTAGGTGAGCCTAGCATGAGGGATCTTGTTAAATGCCTTGTTCATGTAGACATCACGTATTGCTCTACTTCCATCGTTTACCTTTGTCAACTCATCAAAAACTCATTTAAGTTAGTAAGACATAACTTCCTCTTTACAAAGTCATGCTGACTGTCCTTAATTAGCCTATAGTTTTCCAAATACTGTCCCTAAGAATAACATTTGGAAAACCATATCCTACTTATGAACATCTTATCCCTAACGATCTTCTCCAACAGAGTTCTCCTAGACTATTATGGTATGTCTAAATATTATAAGAAATTTGTAGTCATTTCAGAATCCATTTAAAAACAAAATTCTTTTAGTGATTAAATTAAAAGTAATGTAATTATGTCAAACAGCCTTTTGTCCCACATCATCACAAACTTATTATAATCAAATAAAGTAACATAAGCCTTGTATCCAATTTATTTATCAATATTTCAAAGCAAATATGAAAACTACAAATAAAGCTGCTGTCTTAACTAAGATTGCAAATACAGTGGTGTGCAAAAGTTTGGGCACCCCTGGTCAAAATTTCTGTAACTGTGAATAGTTAAGTGAGTAGAAGATGAACTGATCTCCAAAAGTGATAAAGTTAGAGATGAAACATTCTTTTCAACATTTTAAGCAAGATTAGTGTATTATTTTTGTTTTATACAATTTTAGAGTTAAAAAAAAGGAAAGAAGCACCATACAAAAGTTCGGGCACCCCAAGAGATTTGAGCTTTCAGATAACTTTTACCAAGTTCTCAGACCTTAATTAGCTTGCTAGGGCTATAGCTTGTTCACAATCATCATTCAGAAAGGTCAGGTGATGCAAATTTCAAAGCTTTATAAATACCCTGACTCCCCAAACCTTGTCCCAACAATCAGCAGCCATGGGCTCCTCTAAGCAGCTGCCTAGCACTCGGAAAATTAAAATAAATGCTGCCTACAAAGCAGGAGAAGGCTATAAGAAGATAGCAAAGCGTTTTCAAGTAGCCATTTCCTCAGTTCATAATGTAATTAAGAAATGGCAGTTAACAGGAACGGTGGAGGTCAAGTTGTGGTCTGGAAGACCAAGAAAACTTTCCGAGAGAACTGCTCGTAGGATTGCTAGAAAGGCAAATCAAAACCCCTGTTTGACTGCAAAAGACCTTCAGGAAGATTTAGCAGACTCTGGAGTGGTGGTGCACTGTTCTACTGTGCAGCAACACCCGCACAAAAATGACCTTCATGGAAGAGTTATCAGAAGAAAACCTTTCCTGCGTCCTCACCTCAAAATTCAGTGTCAGAAGTTTGCAAAGGAACATCTAAACAAGCCTGATACATTTTGGAAACAAGTGCTGTGGACTGATGAAGTTAAAATAGAACTTTTTGGCCGCAATGAGCAAAGGTATGTTTGGAGAAAAAAGGGTGCAGAAAAGCATGAAAAGAACACCTCTCCAAATGTTAAGCACGGGGGTGGATCGATCATGCTTTGAGCTTGTGTTGCAGCCAGTGGCACGGAGGACATTTCACTGGTAGAGGGAAGAATGAATTCAGTTAAATACCAGCAAATTCTGGAAGCACACCGTCTGCAAAAAACCTGAAGATGAAAAGGGGATGGCTTCTACAACGGGATAATGATCCTGAACAGACCTCAAAATCCACAATGGACTACCTCAAGAAGTGCAAGCTGAAGGTTTTGCCATGGCCCTCACAGTCCCCTGACCTAAACATCATCGAAAATCTGTGGATAGACCTCAAAAGAGCAGTGCATGCAAGACGGCCCAAGAATCTCACAGAACTAGAAGCCTTTTGCAAGGAAGAATGGGCGAAAATCCCCCAAATAAGAATTGAAAGACTCATAGCTGGCTACAGAAAGCGTTTACAAGCTGTGATACTTGCCAAAGGGGGTGTTACTAAGTACTGACCATGCAGGGTGCACAAACTTTTGCTTCGGGCTCTTTTCCTTTTTTGTTATTTTGAAACTGTAAAAGATGGAAATAAAAAAGTAATCTTGCTTAAAATATTAAAGAAATGTGTCATCTTTAACTTTATGCCTTTTGGAAATCAGGTCATCTTTTACTTGCTTAGCTAGTGACAGTAACAGAAATTTTGACCAGGGGTGCCCAAACTTTTGCATGCCACTGTACTATTTCAAGACATTTTATTTTGATAATGTTATGTACCGTCACAAAAATACAAATTTAAATGTTTAAAAAAATGGAATTTTCACACTGCTATTTCAATTCAGCATTGTCTAGTTAAGCAGTTGGGTTGCACTGAAACAACTACATTAGTATCAGGGCTACAAAATGAACGGAATTAAGAATTTCTATTCAGTTCTTAATGACCTTTAATGCTTAACCAGAAAAGCTCAATATTTTCTATCATTTTATTCATAGCACAGTAGTTGAACTCAAATGCCTAATGTGTTTTTGGTGTATTTTGCCTACATCATGTACTATATGTAGTCAGCATTACATTAACTCTACAAGATATCTCTAAGAGCGGATCCTAGCCCTATAAACTCCTGACATATCCAACTTCCTCACCAAACTATAAACTGTTTTGCTTTTATTGCTATTTCTACAAGAGTCAAATACCCAAATTACTGATTATTTGAGGAAAGACGTTCACCAGTAATCTATGAAAAGATGTGAAATCAGTACCAAAATTGATCTGCTTCCTTAATAATCCTTAGAATAAAGCAAAATAGGATCATGTGAAAAATTTTAAAATATTAACTTACTTGTTTGGAAGCCTCCCTCAGTAAGACTTCCAACCAAGTTAAAGTTTCAAGGAAAACAAAATCATAAAAGTGTAATGTAGACTACATAATCATTTTAATAATGTCTCCTAATATAAACACAATCAGTAAAATATGCTGTATCTCTTTAGTTAATTATGGCACAGATCCTTGTTAAAAATAATATTTAGTGTTCTCCAGTTTTGTAAATGAGCTAAAGTTACACAAAACTAAATTTTCAGTATTTTCCTTTTTTTTGTATGTTCTCTGTATTTTCAAGATATTGATGTGCACATGTGACTTTTATAAATGACCACTGCAAGTTAATATTATAATTTTGGAAATGATTTTATTTCAATTTCTTTATTTTTATCACTGCTCACTGTTTTTCGAATGATCAGTATTTGCTGAAACAAAACAGACCTTTACCCCATTGCTCCAGTGCAGATGGCTCACTTTTATTTTGCCTTCTTCCTGTGACACTGAGGTAGTACTTCTACCATCCCATCTGATCTTTTCTATTGTACCACACCGCCCGTCTGCCAGGAAAGGTAAATAGATTGACAAATCTGGATTGAATAAAGTAGATATAAACAATGAGATGCAGTGACTTTTTGTTTTTTTTTTACTTGCAGCGGTCAGTTTTAAAGTCATAATGTAAAGACTTAATATTTGTGATAAAATTTTATGTTGTAAAAATGTTTCAACAAAAAATTTGTAGGGTACTTCCTTTATTTGTATATAGTTAAGACAGAGGACTAATAGATCACTGAGTTCTTATAATATTCCTACAATCTGTTTTTCTATTTGGCATCGGCAGTATCATTTGGAAGATCTTTCTATGTATGATTTTTTTAAGCAGATCTCTTTGTATTAAGTAGTTTTTAATGTAGGCACAAAACTATTCCTTATGAATAAATATATATATAGTTTTATATGTATAGTTGTAAATGAGGTACAGGAAATAATGGAAGATGACTGATTGCAAAAACATTTATACATTTACACATATGAGATAAAGCAGTGAAATAACAAGCATTGTGAAGAGTTTGTATTTCAGCAATGAATAAAAATAGTTAGAACAGCTGAACATTTTTGGATTTTAAACTTCAAAATCATGGGTATGCAAGTTTCTGTATGTGTATATATTTGATAAAGTTAATGAAATTGCTTATGGTTTCTAGCACATCTTGAATGGTAAATATCAGTCTGGAACTTGCTGGTACGGAAACACCTGAACACTGTTAAATGCTCCCCCTACCCCTCTCACTCAAAATATTATTTTGTTGTAATTTGCAAGTCTAGAAGACAAAGGAACACTTAGATTTCTGAGGAAAGGTGCAGAAGAATCACTGATAAAGATAATGATTGACAGTCCAATTAGGAGAAATTCTCATCTATAAAGTACCCTCTACAAACTCAGTGTGTCTCACAGACCACAAACAATGTATTATTTGTTAAAGATAGATTTCATAAGGATGCAGAAAACTTGATTCAGACGCAAAAGGAAAAACAGGAGTAATGAGAGACAATAGGATACAAAAAGGATAATAACAAGTTTAAATATAATTTTTTCATTAAAAAATTACATTATTCAATTTACATTATTTTGAGTCTGGGCCTGAGTGGTTGATGACCATTGCATTAACAATTGTAAAAAAGATACCTGTATTGTTGCCAAAATTAACTATCTTTAGGAGTTCCATGGCCAATCAAAGTAGAAATCCTTAAACATATTGGAATGCCAAGGATGAAACAATTTTTCTTGTGCAAAACACATTCTGGTGAGGTGTAGCAGTTTCTGACAATTCACTCTTCAAGGTGTGTCTCCTAATTCAATGAATTTGCTGGCTAATTTCATATCAACAATCTATTAATCACACGCTATTAATTTTCCAGCAAAATTTGGTTCAATGGACATAATGCATTTTGTGCAATATGTTAAACAATGTTTTATAAATGGATATGGACATAATTTCACTCTCCATTCAATAAAATCAAGTATTGAAATTTAATGCTTAAACATCGTATTCTAGCTGTGGCAACTGTGTTTCCTTAAAATGCAAACAATTGTATATACATAAAATGCCTCTGTGTGTGTGTGTATATGTGTGTACATGTATGTATCCATATAAAGACCATAAGATACAGGAGCAGAAGTAGGCCTTTCAGCCCATCGAGTCTGCTCTGCCATTCAATCGTGGGATGATCCAATTATTCCAGTCATCCCCACTCCCCTGCCTTCACCCCATACCCTTTAATGCCCTGGCTAATCAAGAATCCATATCTCTGCCTTGAATACACCCAATGACTTGGCCTCCACAGCCACTCATGGCAACAAATTCCAGATTTACCACCCTCATTTCTCCGCATCTCATTTCTAAATGGACGTCCTACAATCCTGAAGTCATGCCCTCTTGTCCTAGAATCCCCTACCATGGGAAATAACTTTACCATATCTAATCTGTTCAGGCCTTTTAACATTCAGAATGTTTCTTTGAGATCCCCCCTTATTCTCCTGAACTCCAGGGAATACAGCCCAAGAGCTGTCAGACATTCTCATACAGTAACCCTTTCATTCCTGGAATCATTCTCGTGAATCTTCTCTGAACACTCTCCAATATCAGTATGTCCTTTCTAAAATAAGGAGCCCAAAACTGCACACAATACTCCAAGTGTGGTCTCACGAGTGCCTTATAGAGCCTCAACATCACATCCATGCTCTTATATACTATACCTCTAGAAATGAATGCCAACATTGCATTCGCCTTCTTCACAACCGACTCAACCTGGAGGTTAGCCTTTAGGGTATCTCGCACAAGGACTACCAAGTCCCTTTGCATCTCTGCATTTTGAATTCTCTCCCCATCTAAATAATGGTCTGTCCATTTATTTCTTCCACCAAAGTGCATGACCGCACACTTTTCAACATTGTATTTCATTTGTCACTTCTTTGCCCATTCCCCTAAACTATCTAAGTCTCTCTACAGGCTCTCTGTTTCCTCAACACTACCTGCTCCTCCACCTATCTTTGTATCATTGTCAAATTTAGCCACAAATACATTAATACCATAGTCCAAATCATTGACATACATCGTAAAAAGCAATGGTCCCAACACCAACCCCTGTGGAACTCCACTGGTAACCGGCAGCCTGCCAGAATAGGATCCCTTTATTCCCACTCTCTGTTTTCTGCTGACCAGCCAATGCTCCACCCACACTAGTAACTTTCCTATAATTCCATGGGCTCTTATCTTACTAAGCAGCCTCATGTGTGGCACTTTGTCAAAGGCCTTCTGAAAATCCAAGTACTCCACTTCTATTGCATCTCCTTTGTCTACCCTGCTTGTAATTTCCTCAAAGAAATGCAGTAGATTTGTCAGGAAGGATCTTCCTTTCAGGAAACCATGCTGACTTTGGCCTATCTTGTCATGTGCCTTCAAATACACCGTAATCTCATTCCTAACAATTGATTCCAACAACTTCTCAACCACTGATGTCAGGCTAACAGGTCTATAGTTTCCTTTCTGCTGCCTCCCACCCTTCTTAAAAAGTGGAGTAACATTTGCAATTTTCCAGTCATCCAGTACAATGCCAGAGTCTATCTATTCTTGAAATATCATCATTAATGCCTCCACAATCTCTCCAGCTACTTCCTGCAGAACCTGAGGGTGCATTCCATCAAGTCCAGGAGATTTATCCACCCTCAGATCATTAAGCTTCCTGAGCACCTTCTCAGTCGTAATTTTCACTGCACAAATTTTACTTCCCTGACACTCTTGAATGTCTGGTACACTGCAAACGTCTTCTGATACAAAATACACATTCAGTTCCTCTGCCATCTCTGCGTCTCTCATTACAATATCTCCCGTGTCATTTTGTATTGGTCCTATATCTACCTTTGACTCTCTTTTACCCTTTATATACTCAAAAAAGCTTTTAGTATCTTCTTTGATATTAGTCGCCAGCTTCCTTTCATAATTCATCTTTTCCTTCCTAATGACCTTCTTAGTTTCCTTCTGCAAGTTTTTTAAAGCTTCCCAATCCTCTATCTTCCCACTAACTCTGGCTTCCTTGTATGCCCTCTCTTTTGCTTTTACTTTGGTTCTGACTTCACTTGTCAGCCATGGTAGTGTGCTTCTTCCCTTTGAAAATTTCTTCTTATTTGAAATATATCTGTATCTGTCTTGCACTTCCCTAATTTTTTGCAGGAACTCCAGCCATTACTGCTCTGCTGTCCTTCCTGCAAATGTCCCTTTCCAGTCAACTTGGGTCAGTTCCCCTCTCATGTCTTTGTAATTTCCTTTATTCCACTGAAATGCCAACACATTGGATTTTATTTATATATACATACATACACACACACATATGCACATTCTTTGAAGTGTGCAGCCAGTACTATGACTATGCCAATAACAATTTAGAAATTTCTCTTGTCAGTCTATGGTATTATTATTGTCAAATCCTCCGACAATATCTTAGGAGACCCTATACACAATAAAGTTAACTGGAACAATCATGTTAACTCAAGTCAGTAACTGTATTCTGCAGTGAAAGCCTCTTCTGAAATCTCCCAAAGGCAAGGACAGGAGCGTAAGTGAATTCTTTTCACATGCCTGCTTGAGTGTAGCTCCACCAAAGTACAAGAAAAAGACTAATGGACATAAACAATCACTGTCTCTGTTATTTGAACCCCAAGAGGTGACTACTTACAGGATAGCTCCGGTCTTCAACAGCACAACTACCACCAGGAGTGATAGGAACAGCAGGTACATGTGAACACGCAAGACTCCAAATGATCTCCTCCATGCACACAGCATCCTGACTTGGAAATGTATTGTTGTTCCCTCACTACCATTGGGTTAAAATCCTGGAACTGCTTCCTGCTCAGCACTGTAGGAATAACTCCAATACATGAACTACAATGAACTTCAAGAAGGCATGCCAAAATGTCTTCTCTCTAGGACAACTATGAGTCACTTCCATATTCGGTGGAAATGATTTTCAGCAATCAACCAGCTTTTCCCAGCAGTTGGCAGATCAGCTGATGCAAGGAAATATTTACAATTGTCTTTGAACTGTTTTTGAAAAATTACCAAAACATACCGTACTTTACATTCGAACAATTGCTGTGATCACAGTGAAAACAAGAAGGCTTTATGTTACTTATTTGTAATATGAAAACTCCATGTAGTTTATGAAGTAATTATGTGATATGTGGTTATAATGGATGACAGCATTAAACACAGATAGGAACAGCAAATCAGCTGTCTATTTTATATTTTGTCCAGATATGATGTGTTGCCAATTTCCTGTTGTTCTCTTTGCTATGCCACTTAATATTGATTTATTAATCAAAGACTTTTGAAAAATCTAATTTTGCAATAACGAACAGTAAACACATGATCATTATATAAACAATTTGCCTGACTTTTGTAATTACACTGTTTTTGGTATATTGGTAGTTAATCTGTTATACTGTTTTGACAAAGCAAATGACTTAACTCTATACATTATAACAAATGTTCTGCTTTTTGCTATTTATAAACAGCCAGCCATGAAAATGTAATTCATCATAAACAGACATGTGATGCTGATTTAATGCTTCAATTCTTATTTAGATGTACTATTTTAAAATAAAAAGTCAAACCTCAACCACAAAGATGTTTCCTAGTTAAATACATCTTATTCAATAGACTGTTTCTCCTATATGTCTACTATCTATTAGGTATTAAAGCTATAGTCTATTTACAGAAAACTTATGTATGGTGGGTATTCAAGCATTAATATTCTAAGTGCAGTCTTTCATCAAGGAAACCTTGCAAACATTATTGAATATTTCTTTGAATTTTAGATCAACCAACAGCTAGCTCCAATTTCAATGGAAACCACAGAGTTACACTGCAAATAGCAAATCTTTTTAAATCCTCCCTCTGTTCTGAAATTTAATTTTAATATTAAAGAAAGCACTATGAGAGTGGCAGTTACTTTCTCGTTCGAAAATATATTATTCATTGATGTCTGGTTTATAAGCTCTTAAACAACTATATTTACATTTATCACAGAAAGAAATTAAAACACGGAGCAAAAAATTTATAGAAAAAATCTTTTTCATTGAGTGTCCACTTAACCCTGAGTATAGCTGACGGCTATCTTGAGTATAATCTAACTTCCAAATATCCAATGAAACAAGGGTAGACCTGGTTAGAAACATAGAAGACCTACAACACAATACGGGCCCTTCAGCCCACAATGCTGTGCCAAACATGTACTTACTTCAGAAATTACCTAGGGTTACCCATAGCCCTCTATTTCTTTAAGCTCCATGTACCTATCCGGGTATCTCTTAAAAGGCCCTATCGTATCCGCCTCCACCACCATCGTAGCAGCCTATTCCACACACTCACCAATCTTTGCTTAAAAAACTTAACCCTGACATCTCCTCTGTACCTACTCCCCAGCACCTTAAACCTGTGCCCTCTCATGTTAGCCATAAGGAATTCTTTCAAACATATTTTGGTTGCTAACTACATACCAGACTACACTGAAGCTTTAAAAAAAGCAGCAATTTGCACAATTTTATTCATACGCAAATCATGCATGAAACTGGTTTGTCCAGACAAGATTGTGTTCTTGATCATTTCTAGTGAAATCACACCCAGTTGGAAATATGTTCTCCGTAATCTGCATGATTGACATCATCATTAGCGTTGACGTGTTCTTTTAGTGTTAGTTTTTACACTGCCTTCAAAAGTTGAGATTTATTTTAGTTTGTGGTCTACCCTTGCTTTACTGAATACTTAAGATGGAAGTTAACGACACTGCAGTGGGAAGTACTTAAAGATAGTTCTCAGCTGTACTCAGGGTCAAGTGGACCCTCCCCAAAATTAATTTTTTTCTATACCTTTCTAGTTCTATGTTTTAATTATATTTTCTGAGAAAAATGGAAATACCTTTGATCACTTACGAAAGAGCTTTTGCTGAGATCAGAAACGAGAATCAGAATGCCACTTAAATGACCTACATGGCTACATCAATGTCTTACGTGCAGTGTCTGCAAGCTTCACTTTTAAATGGAAAATTTAAATTTTAACATTCTGCAAAATGATTCTGTGGTACTTCCTCCACCATTTACAGGCTTTTTGAAAATAGAAGCATTTCTGAACTGCATGCTGTGACCACTTGCCCCTTGTTAGGGAATGAAGTATCTTGAGCTCAGCAGAGATAGAAAATTTTCAAAGATTTGAAGATGTAGGGCATCGTTTCCATTTATTTTATTTATAGATGTACATGTGGAGTTGGCTCTTCCAGCCATTGCAGCCACACCGCCCAGCAATCCCCTAGTTTAATCACGGTACAGCTTATAATGACCAATTATCCTGCCAACTAGTACACACTGAAATGTGGGAGGAAACCTCTGTGGTCACAGGGAAAACATACAAACTCCTTACAGGCAGTGGTGGGTGCTGAATCCAGGTTGCTGGTATTGTAAAGTGTTGTGCTAACCACTACACTATCATGCGACCAGTGCTCTACAGAACTTCCGATCTAATCAATATCCTGCTGTAGCCTAAGACAACCTTTCCTGTTTCCCACCATACTACTAAATTTCATGTCACTGACAAATTTATTAATCATACCTCTTACATTCAAATCTAAATTGATATAAATACAAATAAGTGTCCCTGGACAAATTCCTGTGGTTGCACCACTGATCACAAACAAAGGATCCTTTGAAGTTAGCAAAGGATCTTTCTATCAGTCTCTTTGTCACCTACCACCTACCTAACGTTTGACTACATATCCTCAACACAGAGATCTAGAACTTCAGAAGGGATACCATCTGCTTCCCAAGTCCTGATAGTTTTTTTTAGTCAGTCAGGAATCATGGCAATGCACCATTGAAAAGCCTGTGGGATGATGTCTATGGCAATCTCCATTAGGACACAATTACACTTGAGGAAGTCTTCAAAACATTCCTTCTATCATGCTCTGTCCTTAGTAAATTTACTTCCTTTGTTGGCTTCTCTTGAGATCACCAAGTGTCTTCGGCACTCAAATGGCCTTGGCAGCATTGAAGAACTCAAGCATACAGCAAAAATCAGTTTGTTACTGGACTCCATAGGTTGTTTACCCAACATCTGTTCTTCAAGTTACAGGTTTTCTGCTGAACCTCAGCCAGTGTCTATAGACTGCTTCCTTTCTCTTGAGGAATGGTTGAACTTCTACTCCAGGAATGTCTGCAGTTAATTATCTCCTGGATCTCCTGTGCATTCCTGTCAAACTTGTCCTGGTTCTTCTTGATTAAAAAAAAAGCCAAGAAGCTGTTCGCAGGCATTAATTATACAAAAACGAATTTGGATTACCATGTTGTTTGAGAGAGTGCTGATGGGGAGGCAATCCTTTATTTGTGCAGTCAGGTCTCATTTTCCAATTACCTTTCATTCACTGTGTGGCACATAAAATATAGATTAGCATTCATGCAGTACAGCACAGGTTTAACAGTGATAACATGGTAGAAACATAGAAACATAGAAAACCTACAGCACAATACAGGCCCTTCGGCCTACAAAGTTGTGCCAAACTTGTCCCTACCTCAGAAATTACTAGGCTTACCTATAGCCTTCTATCCCTCTAAGCTCCATGTACCTATCCAAAAGTCTCTTAAAAGGCCCTATTGTATCCGCCTCCACTACCATTGCCGGCAGCCCATTCCACGCACTCACCACTCTCTGAGTAAAAAACTTGCCCCTGACATCTCCTCTGTACCTACTCCCCATAACCTTAAACCTGTGTCCTCTTGTGGCAACCATTTCAGTCCTGGGATAAAGCCTCTGGCTATCCACATGATCAATGCCTCTCATCATCTTTCACACTCCCCAATCCAGGCAACATCCTTGTAAATCTCCTCTGCACCCTTTCTATGGCTTCCACATTCTTCCTGGAGTGAGGCAACCAGAACTGAGCACAGTACTCCAAGTGGGGTCTGATCAGGGTCTTATATAGCTGCAACATTACCTCTCAGCTTCTAAATTCAATTCCATAATTGATGAAGGCCAATGTACCAATGCATCCTATCAATGTCCTGCTATAACCTCTGACAGCCCTCCACACTATCCACAACACCTCCAACCTTTGTGTCATCAGCAAACTTACTAACCCATCCCTCCACTTCCTCATCCAGGTCAACTATAAAAATCACGAAGAATAAGGGTCCCAGAACAGATTCCTGAGGCACTCCACTGGTGACCGACTTCCATACAGAATATGACCCGTCTACAACGACTCTTTGCTTTCTGTGGGCAAGCCAGATTTGGATCCACAAAGCAATGTCCCCTTGGATCCCATGCCTCCTTACTTTCTCAATAAGCCTTATCAAATGCCTTGCTAAAATCCATATACACTACATCTACTGCTCTTCCTTCATCAAAAGTCACATCCTCAAAAAATACAATCAGACTTGTAAGGCATGACCTGACCTTGACAAGGCCATGCTGACTATTCCTAATCATATTATACCTCTCCAAATGTTTATAAATCCTGCCTCTCAGGATCTTCTCCATCAACTTACCAACCACTGAGGTAAGACTCACTGGTCTATAATTTCCTGGGCAATCTCTACTCCCTTTCTTGAATAAAGAAACAATATCCGCAACCCTCCAATCCTCCGGAACCTCTTCCGTCTCCATTGATGATGCAAAGATCATCGCCAGAGGCTCAGCAATCTCCTCTCTCACCTCCCACAGTAGCCTGGGGTACATCTCATCCGGTCCCAGTGACTTAACCAACTTGATGCTTTCCAAAAGCTCCAGCACATCCTCTTTCTTAATATCTACATGCTCAAGTTTTTCAGTCTGCTGCAAGTCATCACTAAAATCACCAAGATCCTTTTCCATAGTGAATACTGAAGTATTCATTAAGTACCTCTGTTATTTCCTATGGTTCCATACACACTTTCCCACTGTCACTCTTGATAGGTCCTATTCTTTCACATCTTATCCTCTTGCTCTTCACATACTTGTAGAATGGCTTGGGTTTTTCCTTAATCCTGCCTGCCAAGGCCTTCTCATGGCCCCTTCTGGCTCTCCTAATTTCCT
Organism: Hemitrygon akajei; assembly: GCF_048418815.1. NCBI lineage: Eukaryota > Metazoa > Chordata > Chondrichthyes > Myliobatiformes > Dasyatidae > Hemitrygon > Hemitrygon akajei. The sequence goes on from NC_133140.1 coordinate 58,561,241, forward strand.
TCTTAAGTTCCTTCCTATTAGCCTTATAATCTAGATCTCTGACATTACCTACTCTCTGAATCTTTTGTAAGCTTTTCTTTTCTTCTTAACTAGATTTATTACAGCCTTTGTACACCACAGTTCCTGTACCCTACCATAACTTCCCTGTCTCATTGGAACGTACCTATGCAGAACTCTACACAAATATCTCCTGAACATTTGCCACATTTCTTCCGTACTTTTCACTGAGAACATCTGTTTCCAATATAAGCTTCCAATTTCCTGCCTGATAGCCTCATAATCCCCCTTACTCCAATTAAACACTTTTCTAACTTGTCTGTTCCTATCCTTCTCCAATGCTATTGTAAAGGAGATAGAATTATGATCACTATCTCCAAAATGCTCTCCAACTGAGAGATCTGACAACAGACCAGGTTCATTTCCCAATACCAAATCAAGTACAGCCTCTCCTCTTGTAGGCTTATCTACATATTGTGTCAAGAAACCTTCCTGCACACACCTAACCAACTCCACCCCATCTAAAACCCTTGCTCTAGGAAGATGCCAATCGATCCTGTATTTGGGAAATTAAAATCTACCATCATGACAACTCTGTTATTATTACACCTTTCCAGGATCTATTTCCTTATCTGCTCCTTGATATCCCTGTTACTATTGGGTAGTTTATAAAAAACACCCAGTAAAGTTATTGACTCCTTCCTGTACCTAATCTCCACACACAGAGACTCCATAGACAATCCCTCCATGAAGTCCTCCTTTTCTGCAGCTGTGACACTATCACTGATCAACAGTGTCATGCCCCCACCTCTTTTGCCTCCCTCCCTGTCCTTTCTGAAACATCTCAAACCCAGCACGGTAACCATTCCTGTCCCTGAGCCATCCAAGTCTCTGTAATGGCCATCACATCATAGCTCCAAGTACTGATCCAAGTGGTCTGAACTGTCGTATGATCATTGAATTGTCATTGAGTAATAGAGTACAGAAATACGGCTTTTGACACATCATATCCATGCTGACCAAATACCCGTCTATGCTAATCCAATTTACCACAGCTTGGTTCATAACCTACTATGCCTTGGCCATTCAAGTGGTCAGCTAGACACTTCTTCAATATTGTGAGAGTACCTACCTCACACACCCCTCAGCCAATACATTCCAGAGTCCAGGTACTCTGGGTGGAGAAAACAAATTCTTTCCCAATTCGCCCCCTTAGAGCTTTCACCCCTTTCCCTCTACCTATACCCTTTCGTCTTAATCACCTCTTATCTTAACTACATTTTTCAAAATGTTGTACACATCTTTCAAGTCCCATATTAGATTCCACTGTTCCAATAAAAACAAGTTCTATCTCCTCATAATTGAAACACTCCATATTAGCAATGCGCTAGTAAGTTCCATTTGCATCTTCTCCAGTGCAATCATGTTCTTCCCATAATGTGGCAACCAGAACAGTATACAGTGGTCAAACCAATATTTTATAAAATTGTCCCATAATCATCTTGCTCTTACATTCCATATCCCATGTAATGAAGGAAAGATGCTTTCCATCTTACTAACCGCCATATCTATCTGGACTTTCACCATTTGTGCTGGCACCACTCTCTGAGTGAAGTTTCCCCTTATGTTCCCTTAAACATTTTACCTTTCACCCTTAACCCATGACCTCTTGTTGTAGTCTCACCCAACCTCAGTGGAAATGTCTGCTTTCATTTACCCTGTTTATACCTCTCATGATTTTGTATACCTCTTTCAAATCTCCCCTCAATTTTCTATGTTCTAAGGAATAAAGTTTTAACCTAGTCAATCTTTCCTTATATCTTAGGTCCTCCAGTCCTGGCAATATCCTTGTAAATTTTCTCAATATTCCTTCAATCTTATTTACATCTTTTCTGTAGGTAGGTGACCAAAACTGTACACAATCCTCCAAATTAGGCCTCATCAAAGTCTTATACAACTTCAACATAACATCCCAATTCCTGTACTCAATACTCTAACCTATGAAGTCCAATGTGCCAAAAGCTTTCTTAATGATCCTATCTACCTGTGACACCACTTTCAATGAATTATTAACCTCTATTCTCAGATTCCTTTCTTCTATCACTCCTCAGTGCTCCACTACTATGTTACACCTACCCTGGTTGGTCCACCCATAGTGCAACACCTCACACTTGTCTGCATTATACTCCATCTGCCATTCTTCAGTCCATTATTCTAGCTGGTCCAGATTCTGCTGCAAGCTTTGATAGACTTCTTCTCTGTCCACTACAACCTCAATCTTGGTGTCATCCACAAATTTGCTGATCCAGTTAGCCATATTGATATAGATGACAAACAATGGGCCCAGTATGGATCTCTGTGGCACTCTACTAGTCACAGGCCTCCAGTTAGAGAGGCAACCATCTTCTACCACTCTGGCTTCTCTCACAAAGCCAATGTCTAATCCAATTTACTACCTCATCTTGAATGCAAAGCAACTAAACTTTCTTGACCAACCTCCTATGTGGGACCTTGTCAATTTCCTTGCTGAACTCCATGTAGACAACTACGAGAAAATCTGCAGATGCTGGAAATCCAAACAACACACACAAAATGCTGGAGGAACTCAGCAGGCCAGACAGCATCTATGAACAAGATCTATGAACAGTTGACTTTTCATGCCCTTCACCAGGATTGGAAAAATGGATGAGAAGCCAGAGCAAAAAGGTGGGGAAGGGAGAAAAAAATACAAGGTGGTAGGTGATAGGTGAAACCAGTAGTGTCACAACCATGGTTTCAGCAGCGCAACAGATATGGGAATTGCGCTTGTGAATATGCATGTTCCAGCTAATTATTATTTCACTGTGATGGCATTTAACACCATTCATTCCATTGTAGTTTTTGTCCAGACTTGGACACAGCAACGCTTCGTTGTCTGCTTTACATTCTGCCTTGCCTGAGAAATTGGACTGTCAAGTCCACTGACTCTGAGGACTAGCGGTATTTGTTTTATTCTTAGTTGCTCTTTTCAGCTGCAGTGTAAGCTTCGTTTTCCATTTGAGAGTTTTAGTTAACGGTCCAGTTTGGCCTAATGTTTATTGTTTTCTTTTCCCTTTAACACTGTTCGCATTAAAGTATCTGAACTACTGACCCACTTCAGTGTCTCTCACTCCGCACTTGGGCCATATCCAAACCCGGTGACAGCAAGTCTTGACCACGCAAAGATGGACCCAACGGAGAGAAAACAGCTGACCTTGTCCATGAGATTCATTGGTCAGAGTGATTCATTAAGGCAACAGTGTTCTGCTGGAATTCCTATGTATGAACTCTTGTTTCTGTCTGCAGCGTAACTGAAGGATCTTGCCAAGTAATGCACCCAGTGAAGTTTGAACAGTGTCGTTTTGACATGGGTGGCTTGAGGAGAGGCTGCCTTTATTCTCAGTGCATGTCCTGACTCTACATTCCGAGAGTCCTGAGTCTATATACCGAGCTTCTCTAGTCTACATTGAGTTGAAAGCTTGGTATCCATGCCAAGCTTTTCAAGTCACAAGTACCCAGGTTCCCAGTTTTGTGGTCCCGTGACTCAGGTCTGCATAACAAATGAGCGTTTCAAGCAAGCTTTTCAATTGATTCAACAAATCATCATTCAAGTCAATAGTGTAAATTCTGGATTAGCCCTACTCCAAAAGCTGATCCCTAGCTGGAGTGTGCAAATAGACAAGTAACCCTATCAAGAGTATTTTTAACTTCTTGATGAAAGTCATGGTACAGAATGGGAAAATTGAACTTTCATATAGCAAATTAAACAGATCTACAGAGAACCAGCTAGCTTAGTGATGAAAAAAACCTGTCTATGCTCTTTTGATCTGTAAAATTGAGAGTATATCTTCATTACCTCTGGAAAAATTGTGAAAGATAAAACACTGAGCAAGATTTGAAAAAGTTCCTTATCTAGGTTTCAGGTTTTATGGTTTCAAGGTTTCCAAGGACTTTTCTCTATGTTCCCAGGGTTTTCTTTCTCCGATCATTTTCAAGGCTTAATCAATGTGTTTAGGGTTTTTCAATGTCCTCCCCATCTCCAGGACTCCCAAGCCTCCCTCTCGGACCCGCCTGAAGTTTCTTGATCTCCCTTGAGGTTCCCTCATCTCTCAGTCTGTTGGGGTTCCCAGGTCCCTCAGGATTCCCCAGTCTCTCAGTCTGTTGGGGTTCCAAGGTCCCTCAGGATTCCCCAGTCTCTCAGTCTGTTGGGGTTCCCAGGTCCCTCAGGATTCCCCAGTCTCTCAGTCTGTTGGGGTTCCAAGATCCCTCAGGATTCCCCGGTCTCTCAGTATGTTGGGGTTCCCAGGTCCCTCAGGATTCCCCAGTCTCTCAGTCTGTTGGGGTTCCCAGGTCCCTCAGGATTCCCCAGTCTCTCAGTCTGTTGGGGTTCCAAGATCCCTCAGGATTCCCCGGTCTCTCAGTATGTTGGGGTTCCAAGATCCCTCAGGATTCCCCGGTCTCTCAGTATGTTGGGGTTCCAAGGTCCCTCAGGATTCCCCGGTCTCTCAGTATGTTGGGGTTCCAAGATCCCTCAGGATTCCCCGGTCTCTCAGTATGTTGGGGTTCCCAGGTCCCTCAGGATTCCCCAGTCTCTCAGTCTGTTGGGGTTCCAAGGTCCCTCAGGATTCCCCAGTCTGTCAGTCTGTTGGGGTTCCAAGATCCCTCAGGATTCCCCGGTCTCTCAGTATGTTGGGGTTCCAAGATCCCTCAGGATTCTCCAATCTCTCAGTCTGTTGGGGTTCCCAGGTCTCAGTCTCTCTGGATCCCAAGTCTCCCTGCTTCTTGAGTTCCCCATGCCTCCCTCTCAAGTACCCCAGGTCTCTCAAGTTTTCAGGTCTTCCTGGGCCATCAGGTGTCAGCTATAGGGAGGGGGGGGGGTCCTGTAGTGACTTCGGGCCTGTGCAGGGCATCAGAGTGTTGGGCTCTGAGGTTTTTAGATCACCTGAATTGGTTAATTGTTGCTTAACAACAGTTATTAATGGTTTAAGAGTTCCTTGTGATTTTCTTGAGCAACTTGTAATGCGGTTTTCTAGTGCTTACTGTTTAAGTTTATTTTAATAGGCTCAAGGATTCTGTGTTAGTTTTATTGTTGTAGCAGATGCCTGTTTAGCTCCAATTGGAGGGTCCTTTATGAGAATGATTTGTCTCACGGTGTCACTTGGTCGAGCTACCTCTATATAAGCTCTTGTTTCTGTCTCTACATGGAAGTCTTTTGCTCTGATATTGGCGGTGCACACCATGGCACTTGTCTACCAGCATCACTGAAGGACATCTTGGACAAGTCCCTCACCTGGGACTTCCAGTGAACACAGGTCTGTGGCGCCTCAGGGGCTGCACTTAGAGAGAGGGGGCCTGTCACAACCATAGATATGGCAGCACAGCAGATACGGCAATTGCCCTCGTGAATATCACAAGATCACAAGACAAAGGAGCAGAAGTAGGCCACTCGGCCCATCGAGTCTGCTCCGCCATTCCACCATGAGCTAAACTATTCTCCCGTCTAGTTCTAATTTCTGGCTTTTTTCCCATATCCCTTGATACCTGTCAATCTCCTCCTTAAAAACCCTCAATGATTGGGCCTCCACAGCTGTATGTGGCAACGAATTCCATAAATCCACGACCCTCTGGCTAAAAAAATTTCTCCTCATCTCTGTTTTAAATGGGTACCCTCTAATTCTAAGACTGTGACTTCTTGTCCTGGACTCACCCACCAAGGGAAACAGCCTTTCCACATCTACTCTGTCCAACCCTTTCAACATTCGAAATGTTTCTATGAGATCCCCTCTCATTCTTCTATACTCTAATGAATACAATCCAAGAGCCGACAAACGCTCCTCATATATTAATCCCTGCATTTCAGGAATCAGCCTTGTGAATCTTCTCTGAACTCTCTCCAACATCAGCACATCCTTTCTAAGAAAGGGGGCCCAAAACTGCACACAGTATTCCAAATAGGGTTTCACCAGTTCCCCATAGAGCCTCATCATCACCTCCTTACTCACATTATTCCTCTTGAAATGAATGCCAACATAGCATATGCACATCAGCTAATTATTATTTCATTGTGATAGCATTTAACTCCACTCATTCTGTCATATTATTTGTCCAGACTTGGACACAGCACAGCAACGCTCTGCTGCCCGTTTTGCATTCTGCCTTGCCTGAGAAATTGGACTGTCGAGGCAACTGACTCTGAAGACTAGCAGTATTCATTTTATTCTTAGTTGCTCTTTTCAGCTGCAGTGTAGGCTTCGTTTTCCATTTGAGAGTTTTAGTTCAAACACGAGGAAATCTGCAGATGCTGGAAATTCAAACAATAACACACACAAAATGATGGTAGAACACAGCAGGCCAGGCAGCATCTATAGGGAGAAGCGATGTCGACGTTTCGGGCCGAGACCCTTCGTCAGGACTAACCGAAAGGAAAGGTAGTAAGAGATTTGAAAGTAGTGGGGGAGGGGGAAATGCGAAATGATAGGAGAAGACCGGAGGGGGTGGGTTGAAGCTAAGAGCTGGAAAGGTGATTGGCAAAAGTGATACAGAGCTGGAGAAGGGAAAGGATCATGGGACGGGAGGTCTCAGGAGAAAGAAAGGGGGGGGGGAGCACCAGAGGGAGATGGAGAATGAGCAAACAACTAAATATGTCAGGGATGGGGTAAGAAGGGGAGGAGGGGCATTAATGGAAGTTAGAGAAGTCAATGTTCATGCCATCAGGTTGGAGGCTACCCAGCCGGTATATAAGGTGTTCCTCCAACTAGTGTTTATTGTTTTATTTTCACTTTAACACTGTTCGCAAAAAAGTATGTGAACTATCGACTTTCTTCAGTGTCTCTCACTCTGCACTTAGGCCATGTCCGAATCTGGTGACAGGGAGAGGGGGAGGGGTGAAGTAAAGAGCTGGGAAACAGATAGGTGAAAGAGATAAGGAGTTGGAGAAGGGGGAGTCTGATAGGAGAGGGTAGAAGACCATGGAAGAAAGTGAGGGAGAGGAGCACCAGAGGGAGGTGATGGGCAGGTAAGGAGATAAGGTAAGAGAGGGAAACGGGAATGGGAATGGGAATGGTGATGGTCGGGGAACAATTACTGGAAGTTCGAGAGATGTTCATGCCTTCATGTTGGAGGACCCAAACGGAATACAAGGTGTTTCTCCTCCAACCTGAGTGTGGCCTCATTGCGACAGTACAGGAGGCCATGGACTAACATGTTGGAATGGGAATGGGAAGTAGAATTGAAATGGATGGTCACCAGGAGATCCTGCTTTTTCTGGTGGGTGGAGCATAGGTGCTCGGCAAAGTGGTCTCCCAAACTACGTCGGGTCTCACCAATATACTGGAGGCCACACTGGGAGCACCAGATACAGTAGATGACCCCAACAGACTCACAGGTGAAGTGTTGCCTCACCTGGAAGGGACTGTTTGGGGCCTAGAATAGGAGTGAATGAGGAGGAGTAGGGAATGCATGTCACGTGCTCCACTTAGAAAGACAAGTGCCAAAAGGGAGAACAGCAGGGAGAGACGAATGAACAAGGGAGTTGCGTAGGGAGCAATCCCTGCGGAAAGTGGTAGGGGGGAGAGGGAAAGATGCGCTTGGTGCTGGGATCCTGTTGGAGATAGCAGAAGTTCCGGAGGCTACTGGGGTGGTAGGTGAGGATAAGAGGAAACCTATCCCTGGTGGGGTGGTGAGGGATGGGGTGAGAGCAGACCCATGCGAAATGGAAGAGATGTGGGTGATAGCAGAGTTGATAGTGGAGGAAGGAAAGTACCTTTGTTTGAAGAAGGTTAACATCTCATTAGCTCTGGAATGAAAAGCCTAATAGTGAGAGCAGATGTAGGGGTGATGGAGGAACTGAGAGAAGGAGATGGCATTTTTACAAGTGACAGGGTGGGAAGAGGTATAGTTCAGGTAGTGTGTTTATAAAAAGTACAAGTAGATAAACTGTCTCCCGAGATAGAGACAGAGAGATCGAGAAAGGAGAGGGAGGTGAGGAAAATGGACCAGATAAACTTGATGGGCAGTGTGGTTCAGAAATGGACCACATAGACAAAGATCACGGTCTTGCCTTCATCAACTTTTCTGGTACATTCTCAAAAAAAAACTATCAGATTGGTTAGACACAACTTCCCATGCACAAAGCCAAGCATATGATCCCTAGTCAATCCCTTTCTATCCAACTAATCATATATCATGTCTCATAGAATGCTTTCCAATAACTTTCCCACTACTGATGTCAGGCTCACCAGCCTATAATTTCCTGGTTTATTCTTAAACGGTGGAACAACATTAGCTTTCCTCCAGTCCTCCGGTACCTCACCTGTTGCTAAGGATGATTTAAATATCTCTGCTATGGCCCCTACAATTTCTGTACTTGCCTCCCACAGGGTCTGAGGGAACACCTTGTCAGGCCCTGGGGATTTATCCACCCTGATTTGCCACAATACTGCAAACACCTCCTCCTCTGTAATCTGAATAGTATCCATGACCTCACTACCAGTTTGCCTCACTTCTACAGACTCTAGTTGTCCATCTCCTGAGTAAATAAAAATGGAAAAAATCCATTTATGATCTCCATCTCTTTTGGCTCTGCAAGTGGATTATCTTTCTGATCTTCCAGAGGATCATTTTTTGTCCTTTGCAATCCTTTTGCACTTAATATATCTGTAGAATCACTTGGGTTTCTCCTTCACCATGTCTGTTAGGGCAACTTCATGCTTTCTTTCAGCCTCCCGATTTCTTTCTTGTGCTCTCTTGCATTTCTTATACTCCATAAGCATCCCATTTGTTCCTACCTGCCTGTATCTGCAATGCGCCTCCTTTTTTTGCTTAATCAGGGCGTCAATATCGCTCGGAAACCAAGTTCCCTACTCATGTTATCTTTACCTTTTATTCTGACAGGCACATACATGCCAGGCCTATCTTTTTGCATACTTACTTTGTGAACACTAGATGCACAAACACAAACTTGCCCTACTCAAACTTCTGTCACCTGTCCTATCTCACTCCTTAATAGCAGATCAAGTACCGCACACTCTCTTGTTGGGACTTGTAGGTACTGATTAAGGAAACTTTCCTGAACACATTTGACAAACTCTATCCTATCTAGGCCTTTTATAGTATAGGGGAGTGGGCGACCCAGTCAATATGTGGAAAGTTAAAATCACCTACTATCACAACCTTGTGTTTCTTGCAACAGTGTGCGATCTCTTTACAAATTGGTTCCTCTAAATCCTGCAAAACATTTGGCAATCTGTGATATAGCCCCACTAATGTGGCCATGCCATTATTATTCCTCAATTCCATCCATAAAGCCTCAGTAGACAAGTTCTCCAGTCTGTCCTCACTGAGCACTGCTATGACATTTTCCCCTTTAGTAATGCCAGCATTCCCCCTTAATCCCTCCCGTTCTATCATGTCTAGAACAACGGAACCCAGAATACTGAGCTGCCAGTCCACCTCCTTTGGCCACAAAGTCTCATTAATGGATACAATATCAGAATTCCATGTTCATCCATGCTCTGAGCTCATCTGCCTTTCCTACAATACTTCTTGTATAGAAATATACACAACTCAGAACATTAGTCGTGCCATGCTCAAACTTTTAATAGATAGATAGATAGATACTTTATTCATCCCCATGGGGAAATTCAACTTTTTTTTTCCAATGTCCCATACACTTGTTGTAGCAAAACTAATTACATACAATACTTAACTCAGTAAAAAAAAAAATGATATGCATCTAAATCACCGTCTCAAAAAGCATTAATAGCTTTTAAAAAGTTCTTAAGTCCTGGCGGTAGAATTGTAAAGCCTAATGGCATTGGGGAGTATTGACCTCTTCATCCTGTCTGAGGAGCATTGCATCGATAGTAACCTGTCACTGAAACTGCTTCTCTGTCTCTGGATGGTGCTATGTAGAGGATGTTCAGAGTTATCCATAATTGACCATAGCCTACTCAGCGCCCTTCGCTCAGCTACCGATGTTAAACTCTCCAGTACTTTGCCCACGACAGAGCCCGCCTTCCTTACCAGCTTATTAAGATGTGAGGCGTCCCTCTTCTTAATGCTTCCTCCCCAACACGCCACCACAAAGAAGAGGGCGCTCTCCACAACTGACCTATAGAACATCTTCAGCATCTCACTACAGACATTGAATGACGCCAACCTTCTAAGGAAGTACAGTCGACTCTGTGCCTTCCTGCACAAGGCATCTGTGTTGGCAGTCCAGTCAAGCTTCTCGTCTAACTGTACTCCCAGATACTTGTAGGTCTTAACCTGCTCCACACGTTCTCCATTAATGATCACTGGCTCCATATGGGGCCTAGATTCCTGACTTTGTCTGAGGTCTTAACAACATGTCTCCACAACCACTCTATGATCTTTTCTGGCACTCTCATTTCAATCCCTCTGAAACTCTAGATTGAACCTCCCCTGTGAGTAGCAGCAAACTTTCCTGCTACGATATTATTCCCCCCCCCCCCCCCCCCACCAGCTTAGGTGCAAACCGTCTCCTTTGTACAAGTCCCACCTTCCCTGGAAGAGAGCCAAACGATCCAAAAATCTGAAGCTCTCCCTCCTACACCAACTCCTTAGCCATGTGTTAATCTGTATGATTTTCCTGTTTCTGGCCTCACTTGCATGTGGCACGGGTAGCACCCTGGAGATCCTGTCCTTTAACTTAGCACCTAACTCCCTGAACTCACTTTGCAGAACCTCATCACTCATCCTACCTATATCATTGGGTCCAATGTACACTACAACCTCTGACTGCTCACATTCCCACTTGAGAATACTGAGGACCCGATCCAAGATGTCCTGGACCCTGGTACCCATGCGGCAACATACCATTGGGGAATCTCATTCTCATCCTCAGAACCTCCCTTCTGTTCCCCTGACTAATGAATCTCCTATCACCCTATCACCACTTCTCCCCCCTTCCCATCTGAGCCATAGGGCCAGACTCAGTGCCAGAGACCTGACCGCTGTGACTTTCCTTGACTAGGTCATCTCCCAACCAACAGTATACAAAGTGTATACCTGTTGTTGAGGAGAATCACCACAGGGGTACTCTGCATGGGATGTTTAACTCCTTTCAACCTCCTGATTGTTACCTAGTTCCCTGTATCCTGCACCTTGTGTGTAACTGCCTCTCTATATATCCTGCCTAACAGCCTCTCGATTGATCTGAACTTCATCCGTTTCCAGCTCCAACTCCTGAACATGGTCTGTCAGAAACTGCATTTGGATGCACTTCTTGTAGGTGAGGTTGTCAGGGACACTGGAGGTCTCCCTGCCTTCCCACATCACGCATGAGGACCATTCAACAATCCTGCCTGGCATCCCTACTGCTCTAATTGTGTAATTATAAGGAAGGAAACAGTAAATAGACTGGAAAAAATCTACCTACAACTTTTTGCCTTCTCTCTCTCTCAAGCCTCTCCTCGCTGAAGCCTCAAAGAACTAAAGCCTCAAAATCCCCAGTCTAACACTGTCCACTCGCCACTCCAATTGCCCCTGCCTTATTTTAATTTGAGCTTGCTAATGAATCCTGATCTCTGATTCGTCTCTGTTCAAACGCTGAAACTCCCATGAAGCATTGCTTATCTTGAATTTGGGTTAAATTGGGATTTTCCTTACTCTTGTCTGCCATCCTAATTTCTTTTTTTAAAACCATCTAATCCTTTTTCCCAGCCCAAACCATTTTCCTTACTCCTGAAGGGCCTCTCCAATTTTCAGTTCTCTATACCTGTCATGCCATTCTTTTTTATTCATTATCTAACCTCTGATCTCCCTTCAATTCCAGTGTTCTTTGGACTTGCTAGCTTTAAAATTCCTTAGACAAACTTGTAGACCATGAATACTGGGTTTTTCACTTAGTATATATGGCGCTCTTTGGTTTAAAAAGAAGTTTTTCTCCCTAATCCCTAAACTCCATAGTGCCAAAAGTTCCACAAAGTCCATCTTGGCAGTAGCTTATCCACTAAGCTTGGTCTCACCTTAATCAAATCCCTCTCACAAAGAGAGATGGCTGTAACCCAGCCAATGAGCCCCTGACCAGTGTGTGCCTGTCACCCCAATTTTTGTAAATTCTAAGATGACCATCATTTCCAGTATAGGGCAGGATGAATATGTGGGGCCTGCAGTTAATAATATCCTATTTCATGGCAAATCCTGTAATCCCAGCAAATCCACATGGTCTAGGGGGATGTGAAATGTAATTAGTTTTTATTGATTAGTGAACCCCACTGATCTCTCTCACTATTAACTTTGTGTCACCCATTTTTTGTAAGAAGTCAGGTGAAAGGTATATTTTTATTATTGTTCAGGAGATACAAGACCAATATAATGGGCAATTTTAATTTAACTTAGTGAAATGAACGTCTTGTTGATGGAATACATTAAGTTTAACATCTAATTGCTTCCTTCTAATTTACATTCATGTTTCATGTATATTCAGATTGAAAATTCCTTAAAATTCCATGGTTAAAATAGCTTAACAATATTTTTATGTTTTTCCTTTCCATGCATCATGATTATCAGCAGTAAATTCAGAAATATTTGTGCCGATGTATCCAGTATTTTTATCCTTTTTCGACAATGAGGTTTTTGTTGCTTATGATAGTCCGAGGCGTCATATGACTTTAATAGTACTTAAAACTTAAATTTATTTTTCCCTGTGGCACGAAAACCTCCTTAAATCCTAGGTATGAATGGCATAATTTGTTACATCAGTGAATGGTATGCATTTTGCAGGGTCTGGAAAGAATTTTGAACATAATTTTGTACAACAAATGTACTCTGATAGATTAATATAACATTTTTCATTTTCGCATTAGTCATATGCAAAAATAAAATCTCCAAGGTGCAAATGCAATTATTCCTAAAGAATGTAATTCTGTTAGTTTCTTCAAATTGCCTTATAATTTCCACACAAGATGTATGTAAACATATACAGAAAGGCAACATATTTAAGCTCCTTAAACAAAGATGAATTTCAAAGATAATGTACAAACCTTCCATTTTCCTTTTCTCTGTCCCTAATTCCTGAACTTCTTTCCTGAAAGTGCTGACTATTGATGGCCTAGGATTACGTATGGAGTTTGAACTGTCGTCACACTTCTTAACCAGATGGACTGTTGAAATGTAGATTTTGGGAAGACTTTGCCATTGCTCAGTTGTTTGACCTTGGGTGACATCCTACAGAACCAAACCTTTTCTTGGTAAACAACACACATTTGCAAAGTTCTAAAGGCCTCAATGGAGAGCACATTTCCGTTCTTTAAAATAACTATCTGCTCTTTGTTTACATGTGAAGATAAGGGAGGTAATAACAAGTAACAGGAATCACAGCTCTCTAACAAACCTCAGTAAGCTAGAATTTAAATACATCTTGCAACATGTTTGCAGATTTACATACAAAAGTGGAGTAATCAAATGGGGACAGTCAGGAAGGATGGTTTGGAAGTAACCTGGGACGGGTTGGATCAGGTAAGAGGGAGTTAAAAACAAAGATGACCTATGGAGGTGGTTGGTATGTTCAGTTCAAGAAGCATTAGGGATGATCAAGGACTTGACGTAGGAGTAGTTCGTAAGTTCACAGGTGACCTGAAGATTGCTGGTATTGTTGATTGCGAGGACGATATTTCTCAGATACAGAATATTGTTTGGTTAGAAAAATGGGCAAAGATGGGGCTGGTGGAAGTTTAGTCTAGAAAAACAAGTGAGGTATTGCGTTTTGGGAGGATGATTTTTGGAGGATGTTAAGGCCATGGTATTCACAGAGTTCCTCCAGAGTTTGTATTTTGTTTTGATATTCACTATGTGTAGTTGAACCCTAAGAAAATAGGGACCATGGTGCACATCCCCAAGGATCCCTGAGAACGAGCAATATAGGTAGATAAAGAGGTTAAGAAGGCACAGTACATTACAAACTTAACACAAGTTAACTTAGATTTAACATAGAACATAAACAGTACTGTACAGGACGGGCCGTTCAGATCATGTTGTTGTGCTGAACAGATGAAACTAATGACTGGGTTAATCTAATCCCTCATCCCTGCACATTGACCATATCGCTCCTTTCTCTGCATATTCCTGTGCCTATCTTAGAGTCTCTTATGTTATCTGCCTCTACCACCACCTCTGCCAATGTATTTCAGGCTCCCTCCATTCTCCAGGTAATAAGCTTGCCTTCCACATCACCTTTGTACTTTCTCTCTCGTCTTAAATACAGACCCTCCGTCAATGGACATGTCAATCCTGGAAGAATGATGTTGGCTGTCTCCTCTATGCCTTGCATAAGTTTATAAACTTCCATCGAATCTCCCCTTTGGCTCTGCTGCTGTAGACAAACCACCCCCAACTTGTCTACCCTCTCCTCATTTGCCCTCCAAACCAAGCAGCATCCTGGTAAACCTCCTCCGCATCCAATATAAATGATACATTACTTACATGATAAAATTAGCTAAAATAAGCATAACAACATTAGTTCAAGTGAGAGGAGAAAAGAAATATTGTACAAAGCTGTGCTGGAGTTTTTCAGGTTGATTGAACTATCTGGTGGGGAAGAAGCTGGTATCCTTATGATTTTCTATACCTTAATCAGACGCCTGTCAGCTTTCTCCACTCCAAAGTAAGCAAAGGTGATGCATCTAGATTATCCTCAAGCTTGAAATCTGGCTTTTATGTGACTCCAGAGCTGTCCTTGTGATTGAGAAAAGGTCCCTGACCCAAAACAATTTACTGGTTTCTCGATCCACAGGTATTCCCTACACTCCAAGTTCCCAGTGACTATGGGGCAGGGTGTCTACAATACAGCCCCTCTAGAGTGATGCTCTCTGAGTATTCTTTTGCCTCCTTTTGCCGTGCCCCAGCTATCCTGATAATTAAATTTACTCTGAGAGGGTATTGCTTTATCCCTTGACTTGCTCCTGTGCCAATCTAGTTTAAATCCTTCCACTCTCACTCTTGGCTCCTAACTCCAAAAGTGGCAGGCTGGCAAAGTGTGTGGTACATGTTTATCTAAGACAGTTACTGTAAGAATGTTACTGGCATTATTATAATAAAACAAGCAGTGGTATAAATATGTAAAATAGCAGCAATAAAAGATGAAAAGGAGCCAGAACAGGATGAGTTTGTGTCCAGGAATTGGGGGTGGGGTGGGGTCAGCAGAGGACGTAAGCCATTTTGCTTGTCTTTCGGGTGGTACCTCAGCAATCCTCAGCACATACTGCTGTGAAAACTACAATCCACAGCTTATACTTCTCCTTTTGTTCGGTAGCTGCTGGTGCTGCTATAGAAGCTTTTACTTTAGCTGTCACCCACCTCATCACAATTGTGTCCACAAGTGTGCACGTGGAGTTCACTTTTCCGTGCTGAAAGGATGGACTCCAGGCTCGACACAGAGTCCTTTACCATACTGTTGCCAGTATCCTTCCTTCCCCATGATTGACACGGTTTTGTGCCTAGCCCACCAGTAAAGCAGGGCATTCATTGTGCAGACACTGAAGAGTACAGATGCTGGAATTCTGGAACAAATGAAAAAAAATGCTGGAGGAACTGAGCAAGTCAGGTAGCATCTGTAGAGAGAAAATTAATAGTTGATGTTTTGGATTGAGGCCCTTCATCTTGACTGAAATAGAGATGAAATAACCGGCACGAATAGGCGAAGGGAGACGGCAGGGACAGGAATGGCTGGGGAGAGGTGATAGGTGGATCCAGGTGAGGAGGGGCGATTGGCAGATGGAGGTGGGAAGGGTGGAAATAGCAACAGAGGCTGGGAGGTGATAATTGGAGGCAACAAAGGATTGCAAACAATGGAATTTGATAGGAAAAAAAAGGTAGAGGATCATAGAACCAAATCAGGGAGGTGGCATGGACACTGGGAAGTGTATAAGGAGGAGGGAAAAGGGACTAGTTAATAACAGATTGGAGGTATGGGGTGTTGGGTGAATGTAGGAGCAATTGGGTAGACTAGGAGAAGAGAGAAAGGGGCAGAGGAGAATATTCATGCTACTGGGTTTTAGACTCCCTGGGCAGAATATGAGGTGCTCTTCCTCTAGTTTGACCGTTACTGTACTTGTCCTTACTTTCTTCTGTGTGATACTCATCAGAGTCATGCACTAGTGTGCTGAACTACATATACCTGTCTGGACATGCCCCCTGCTGACTGCTCCTGTGGCTCCTCCCACAGACCCCGGTATAAAGGCGATTGAGGCCTGAGCCCGGCCTCTCTGTCTCCAGGATGTAGTATGGTGGTCAACCACTGCTTGTTCCTTCTTCCAGTCAATAAAAGCCGATATCTCGCCTTTACGTCTCAGAGTGAGTTATTGATGGTGCATCAATTAGTAACCATACTTTCTGCCCTCCTGTGAACTACCAGTAATGAAATGCATTTCCTTTTCTTTCATTCTCTCCTGCAACATGATGTAATGTAAAGCACCAGAGAAGCTTGGCAATCCTTGGTAACTGGGCGGCTGTAAATTCTAGACCTAAATATTCACTGTAATCACATGAATAAAAGTTACATAGTGAGGAGCACATCACATGAGAAACAAGAATGCCAAAATACAGAGGAATTTGTTTCTCTGCATAATTGAATAATGTCTTAGTGCTTGGACCATGGGTTGAATCCAACAATGTTTGTTTGATCATTTTTCCAAATGTTTATCTCCAGCTGGGAATTAAAAGCTGGTGTACAGTGTACTTTATTTTTAAATGATCGGCCACACAGTCTATGATCAAGCATGACTAGCTAAGTTATTTTGGGGGTGGGGGAGGAGAAAGCTCTTTTGTGGAAAATAAATTGTGCTTAAAGGGACAGACTGTTTTTATGTTATGATTAATTAACCTAACAGCCAACTTAATGTATACAAGCAATAGCTACCATATCATGCCACCAAGCCAGAACAATTTATATATTTAGAACCTATGCTCCTGTTTGAAAAGTTAATGTCATTCACATGTATTAATACACAAAATTCCAGGGATAATATACAAATAAACAACTTGTTGACTAGATTTTATTTCATTATCCCGTAAAATATGTGGTGGGATTTAATGCAAACGTCCCATTCCCTTTGATTCTCCTCTTCTATAACCGGTTAGTAAACCCATCACTCACACTGTTCCCTGTCTCTGTGCTTAAGCAGTGGAGTGACCAATTATCGCCATGGTCTCCTGCTATCACTAAAACAGCCAGAAGGAAAATGAACCTGGAATATCAGAGATAATGATCCTAAGCAACTACATAAAGGTGAAAGGCTTTCACATTAGGTTTGACAAATGCTCTTAGCACCCCACATTTCAGCTCCATCCAGAACTCGGCACCACTGAGTCTGGGTTGTCAGAGCTATTTTCTTTCAGCTAAAATGTTAAATTAAAGCCCATACTTTGTCCAGGTAGATGTAAACGTTCCCATAATATTGGTAAAGGCACAATAGACTGCAGATGCTGGAAACTGCAGGAAAAAACAAGATGCTGGAGGAACTCAGTGAGTCAAGCATCATCTAGAAGGGGAAATAAACAGTTGAAACTTCATGCCAAAGCAGAGAGAAGCCAGCCTGTGAAGGAATGGGGTGGATCAAGAGCATTAAGTGACAGGTGGATCCAGGTAGGGAAGGGTAATATGTAGGTAGAGGAGGGCCAAGTAGAAATAGCACCAGGAGCTGAGAAGTGACAGCTGGAGGCAACAATGGTCTGAAGATGATAGAGAGAAACATGGAGGATGAAGTCACGTGAGAGATAAGCAGATGGAACCAGTGGCGGAGGGGACCCAGTAAAATGAATGCCTGCATGACAGGCTGGTGGAATGGGTGGAAGAGAGAGAAGAAAGAGGGTGATGGGGGACTGGGTGAGTGTAGGGAGAACTGGGTACATCATTGCACAAGCTAGGTGAGGCACTCCATCCACCATTGCCTCCTGGAGCTCCCATTCGTTAGCCATTTTAATTCTCCTCCCCAATGTCATGCCGATGTGCCTGTCCTCAGCTTCTTTCACTGCCAGGATGATGCTAAACAGAAACTAGAGGAACAGCACTTCACATTCTGCCTGGGTAGTCTACAATCTGACAGCATGAACACTGAATACTCCAATTTCAGGTAAACTGTTCCCATTCTGGCCTTTCCTCTCTCCTCCTCATAACCCCTCTTTACCTAGATAATGCTTGTTCTAACACTCTGTTCACCTTTTTTATATTGCATGTCTCCCAACTCCCTTACAGTCCACATGAAGAGCATTGATCCAAATCATCAACTATCCATTTTCCTCCCTCTGAGTTCTTCCAACATCTTGTATGTTACTAATGAACATGCTTTTATTCTCTATTACAATCATCAAGTGAACATGCCAAAATCAACCATCAAAAGTTGTATGAAACTGATAAGCAGGTATTGCAGAGTTCACAAACCTATACCCACAGTAGAATTTACTGATTTCATTTTGCATTTCAGCCAGATAATATCCTGACATCAGTGTCTCATAATGTGATATTAGAACTGCAAACGTAAGGATTAACATAATCAGTATTAATATGTTCAGCATTTTATATACAGTATCTGCTTAGAGCAGGAATTCCCAACCATTCTTATGCCATGAACCTATACCATTAAGCAAGGGATCCATGGACCCCAGTTCGGGAACCCCTGAATTAGAGACTTTAGTTAAATTTAGAGTAATGAACTGATTCTCAGTGACTTCTTGAAGAAATATCAAAATCTTTTTAAAAAATATTTTCCTGTCTTAACTAATAAACTGCAATAAAAATTCATAATACCAGGTGTCCCCCTGTACTTAATTTAATTCCAAATTCTTCATCCAGGAGTTTAAACTCTGGATCAGTAGTCCATTGAACATTAAAGTAACTTGCAGCTGGGGTTTGCGTTATCATTCTGGATCGTCCAGAAGTAGCTGGGGACTAATTGTCTACCCAATGATTAATTCAAGCTGAGATCAGATAACTCACATTAAGCTTATTTCAAAATTGACATTTAATTGGCTGGTTATCTACCAGCTCATGACTTTTTGAGGAAGTTTCAAAATGAAGTCTCTTAATTTTATCTCTTTAGAGTTCAATAAATTCTGGAGTAAAGGACTTTCTTTATTACATCTGAAACCATGGCTGTGTTACCTCTTGAGATCTATGGTACAGTTCCAAATGCATCTGTTGACTGACAGGGTATTGAAATGAAGAAATGCATAGCTTCCAATGAACAAGGTAAAAGTATCTGGCCTAAATAAAAATCACCAGTCTTCTGTGCTGTCCATTCTGCACCTATAAAAATACCATCCCCTTCTCTCAGCTCCTCCGTCTCAACGTGCCTGATGTTGTAGTGTCTGAAAGAAGAGAAGTGGGTGCAGTTACTGTTACAAGAAAGAAGGACCTCAAAAAGCTAATAGACCTAAAGGTATATAAGTCAACCAGATCAGATGAACTGCACCCTATGGTTCTGAAAGAGGTAGCATTGGAGATTGTGGTGGCCTTAGAAATGATCTTTCAAAAATCATTGGACTCTGGCATGGTGTCGGAGGACTGGAAGATTGCATATGCTACTCCGCTCTTTAATTAAGGAGGAAGGCGGCAGAAAGTAAATTATAGAACAGTTAGCCTGACCTCAGTGGTTGGTAAGATGTTAGAGTCAATTGTTAAGGATGAGGTGATGAGTACTTGGTGACACAGGACAAGATAGTACAAAGTCACATGGTTTCCTTCAGGGAAAATCCTGTCTGACTAACCTGTTTGAATTTTTTGAGGAGATTACAAGTAGGATAGATAAAGCAGATGCAGTGGATGTTGTATATTTGTACCTTCAGAAGGCCTTTGACAATGTGCTACACATGAGGCTGTTTACCAAGTTAAGAGCCCATGGCATTACAGGAAAGTTACTGGCATGGTTAGAACATTGGCTGATTGGTAAGAGGTGGTGAGTGGGAATAAAATGATCTTTTTCTGGTTGGTTGCCAGTGACTAGTGGTATTCCGCAGATGTCGGTGTTGGGAACACTACTTTTTATGCTGTATATTAATGATTTAGATAATGGAAGAGATGGTTTTGTTGCAAAGTTTGCAGATGATATGAAGATTGGTGGAGGGGCAGGTAGTGTTGAGGAAACAGGTAGGATGCAGAAGGACTTAGACAGATTAGGGGAATGGGCAAGAAAGTGACAAATGAAATACAATGTTGGGAAATGCATGGTCATGCACTTTGGTTGTAGAAATAAATGTGCGGACTATTTTCTAAATGGGGATAAAATTCAGGAATCTGAGATGCAGAGGGACTTGGGAGTCTTTGTGCAGAACACCCTAAATGTTAACTTGCAGGTTGAGTCAGTGGTGAGGAACGCAAATGCCATGTTAGCATTCACTACAAGATGTCTAAAATATAAGAACAAGGATGTGATGCTGAGGCTTTATAAGGCACTGGCGAGACCTCACCTTGAGTACTGTGAACAGTATCTTAGAAAAAATGTGCTGGCATTGGAGAGGGTCCAGAGGACGTTCACAAGGATGATTCCATAAATGAAAGGGTTATCATACAAGAAACGTTTGATGACTTTGGGTCTGAATTCACTGGAATTCAGAAGGATGAGGGGGTGATCTCATTGAAACCATTCAAATGTTGAAAGGCCTAGACAGAGTAGATGTGGAAAGAATGTTTCCTATGGTGAGTGAGTCTAGGACAAGAGGACACAGTTTCAGGATAGAGGGGCACCCTTTCAAAGCAGAGATGCAGAAAAAATTCTTTAGCCAAAGGGTGGTGAATTTGTGGAATTTATTGCCGTAAATAGCTGGGGAGGCCAGGTCGTTGGGTGTATTTAAGGCAGAGATTGATAGGTTCTTGATTGGACATGGCATCAAAAGTTACAGGGAAAAGGCCGGGAACTGGGGATGAGGAGGAGATAGGAAAAAAAGGATCAGCCATGATTGAATGGCAGAGCAGACTCGATGGGCCAGAGAGCCTAATTCTGCTGCTATGTCTTATTGTCTTATGGTCTCCACCACATCTGCTGTTAGGAGGACCTTTTTTTTTGTAATTTATTTTTTTTATTGAAGCTCATCATCAAGCAAACATTTCCATAAGATGTATTTCAGACATTGTACATATATATCATATAATCATATATGTCACAAATCTCCACATAGTAATTATCTGAGGTATACACTAATAGAAAAGAGTGGAGAGAAAAAACAAGCAAAAGGAAAAAACTATGTACAAGTAGGGAGTGATTTTTTTTTACAACATATTCATTGATTTGTAAGAATAAAATCAGGCCTATGAGGCATTATGTAGTTAAACCATTTTCCCCAGTATGAATCAAATTGTTCCAGCTTATGATTAACAGATGCTGTTATCTTCTCCATTTTGTAAATGTCCATTGTAATTTCCATCCATGCATTTAAAGTTGGGCTGTCCTGTGATAACCATTTCCTAGTAAGAGTCTTTTTACCAGCCACCAACAGCATATTCATTAAATATTTATCTCTTTTCAACCATTCTTGAGGTATATATCCAAAATATATGGTCTTACTCTCTAAGGGTATTTCACATTTAAAAATGTCTTGTAGGGCATTGTGTATCCCCCTCCAATAGTCTTTGATAACAGGGCAGTCCCAAAAAATATGATAATGATTTGCATTTTGATTTCCACAATTTCTCCAGCAAACAGGGAGGTTACTATCATAATAGGATTTCTGAGAGGGTGTAATAAAATATCTTATCAAGTTTTTCCATCCAAACTCCATTTCTGTGAACTGGTACACTTCCATTAATCCCTCCATATTATTGTCCATTCTTCCTCAAATATAATTATTCCTCCTTCCTTACCCCATTTTTTTAATGTATGAAGTCGAATGTGTTTTAAGATTTGACAACCCCTTATACATGCTTGAAATGATTCTACTACCGTTATCTGAATTATATGCTTTTCTAAATAGCTCTATCAAGCATGTACTTGCCTTGATTTTATTTTTAAGCATCTTATTAACATATTGTCGCATCTGTAAATACTGATAAAAATCTTGTTTTTCTAATAAGTGTTTCTCTTTAAGCATTTCAAAACTGAACAGTGTTCCTTCTTTCATTATGTTGCAAAGAACTGTTATTCCTTTAGCTGTCCAGTCCTTAAATCTAGCATCCAATTTATTTGGTGTAAAATCCGAGTCATATGCACACCATTTAAGAATTGCAGTACCTCCCTCTAGATTATATTCTTTTATAGTAGTTTTCCATATTTTAAGAGTCAATTTCACCCATGGGTTATCAATAGTATTTATGTACCTTTGCAGGTTGTTATCAGCCAAAATTGCTTGTATGGGGATGGGAAGTACCCGCTCCTCAATGTTTTTCCATTGAACGTCATATGATGGGTTGAACCAACCCATCACAGCTCTCAACTGTGCTGCAAAGTAATAATCTCTAAGAGAAGGTAGGCACCATCCCCCCCCCCCCTTTTCTCTTGCTAATTGCCAAGTTTTCAGATGAACTCTAGGCCTTTTACCCTGCCAAATATACCTTGATAACATCTTGTTCCATTCATTGAATTGATTTTGATTAATCTCTATTGGTAGGGTCTGAAAGAGATATAACAGCCTGGGCAGTATATTAATTTTAATAGACTCAATCTTTGAACTGAGACTGAAAAAAAGGAATCAGGTTCCATCTTGCCATATCTTCCTTAATTTTTTATATAAAGGCTGATAATTACATTCTGATCATTTTGCCAAATCTTTTGGCATAATGATGCCCAAATATTTGAAAGACTCTGTTTGCCATGCCCAGGGATATCTACTTTCAATTTCTCTTGGTGGAGTAATATGAAAGTAATTGGGTTTTATCTATGTTGATCTTGTATCCTGATAATTGACCATATTGTTCAAAGGATTGCATCAATTTAGGTAAAGAGTACGTTGGTTGCCCTAGATAGATCAAAATGTCATCTGCGTAACAAGCCAATTTATGCTCTGTCCCTTTAATAGTAATTCCCCTGATATCTTCATTTTGTCTGATGTATTGAGTTAATGGTTCCAGATATAATGCGAAGAGTAGCGGTGACCATGCACAACCCTGTCTTGTGCCCCTTTCTAGGGTAAGACTATTTGATAAATATCCATTGATTTTAATCCTAGCAGTAGGGTTGTCATATAGTGTCTGTATAGTTTTAATAATTGTGTCTTGGAAACCAAATCTATGTAAAACTCTGTAAAGAAAATTCCAATTAACCGAATCAAATGCCTTTTCAGAGTCCATGTTTATCAGTATTGCTTCAATTTAATTTTTTGTATATGATCCATAATGTGAAGTGTCCTTTGTATATTGTCTTATGTTTGGCGTTGTCGTATAAAACCTGTCTGATCGTTACGTATCAGCATGGGTAGAAATTCCTCTAATCGTTTGGCCATGATGGAGGTAAATAACCTATAAACTACATTAAGAACGGATATTGGTCTAAATGACCCACATTCCATTTTATCCTTGCCTTCTTTCGGTATAGCTGAGATTATCGCTTCCTTCCAACTGGGTGGCATTTGTGCCTTTTTTAGAGTCCAGTTCAGTGTGGGGAGTAAAACAGGAATTAACTCATTTTTAAATTCTTTGTACCACTCTGCCATATACCTATCTGATCCTGGTGACTTGCTTAATTTAAGCCTACTAATTGCAACTTTTAATTCAACTTCACTTATGTCAGCAGTCATCGTTCTATTTTGCTCTTCGCTTGAAGTGGGTAACTGTAGAGAATTCAAAAAGGTGTCAGTTTGGATTATGCTTCCCCCTGGAACTTTGGAATATAGAGTTTTGTAAAATACCTCAAAAGCTTCTTGAATTTCACTTAGCTTATTGTTTTATCATTTTCGTTCTTGGGTCCCTAATTCTATGAATTGTATTTTCTGCTATCTTCTTTTCTCAGTTTCCACACCAGTATTTTCATAGACTTTGATCCACTTTCATAATGTCTCTGTTTCAGAAACATTAAATTTTTCCTGATTACTTGCATAGCCAAACTATTAATTTCATTCCTAATTTTTAAAATTTCCCCTAATGTATCCTGTGCCAAATTCAATTTGTGTTTTTTTTCTCTAGCTCCTTCAGCCTATTTTGTAATTCCTCTAATGTTTTATTCCTTATTTTTTTCTTGTATGAAGATATCGCTATTATTTTCCCTCTTAAAACAGCCTTCAGAGTATCCCATAAAATGGGAGGTGAAACCTCTCCATTATCATTAAATTCTAAGTAGAGACCAATTTCTTTTTTTAATTTGTTCCTTAAAGTACAGATCATTGAGTAGACTTGAATTTAGTTTCCAAATAGTATTCTTTGGTTGTAGGTTAAAATCAACAGATAAATATATAGGTGCATGGTCACTTACATCTATTGTCCCAATTCCACAGGTGTTTATTTTGTCTTTGTCTTTTCCAAATGTTATGAAATAGTCTATTCTTGTATATATGGTTATATGGTGATATATACAGAATGGGGAGCAGAATAATGAGTATAATCCCTTCTGTCGGGGAAAAAGTTCTTCCATATATCAATTAAACCAACATCCTCAAAAAGTGTATTAACTTTCTTATGTAAGCATTTTGTTTCATAGGTTTTTCTATTGGAAGAGTCTAAGTTTGGTTGTAATTGTAAATTTAAGTCTCCCCAACATACCAGGAGACCTTCTGTTTCTGCTACCATGATATCAGTAATTTTTTGAAAGAAACCAATATCACTTCCCGGGGGTGTGTATATATTCAATAGAGTAACTGAATTTCCGTCTATATTCCCCCTTACCAGAATATATCTGCCCTCTTTATCTCCCATTTCGAATACTTTTTCAAAATTTAGTTTACTTAAGATAAGAATAGCAACTCCTCTCCTATGTCCTGATTTATATGAGGAGAAAAACAAATTAGTGAAGCCCATTCTCTTTGGTTTTCTATGCTCATTATTACGTAAATGAGTTTCCTGTAAATATACTACATGGGCTTGTTCTTTTTTCATTTTGGATAAAATTCTATTATGTTTGATTGGATTTAATAGCCCATTGACATTAAAAGAAATGAATTTTACTTTGTCCTTAGCCATCTGTATTTATCTGTCAATGTATCATTGAAATTAGCAGAATAAAACTTAATCGATCTACTCCCTGAACAAATAAGAACCAAGAAACACAAATAATAACAAAAATGGCAATGAATGTGTGCTTCCAAGGCTGAGGTCTCTGGTAGATGACCCTGCATTGAGCTAGAGGAAATGTCTAGCTGTGGGGGATAACCCCTCCTACTTGTGAGTTGAGGGCCCCCATTGCAGTATTCATAAAAGTCAGTGAACAAATCCATTACACAGAAAAGATTTCCCTGTGTACTCCTCCTATATATACACATATATATGCACACACACCCACACACACACGTATATATTACATGCATAGACATACATGCACACATATATATATTCTCATTTTGGTGGGGGGAAAAGGAGTAAGTGAGCGAATAAAGAATAACAACTAAGTAATATAAAATCCATATTATAATAAGTATTTCTCGAGATAGGTATATCACCATCTTCTTTTGCTTCTGTTTAGAACCATAGAACCATAGAACATTACAGCACAGAAACAGGCCTTTTGGCCCTTCTTGGCTGTGCTGAACCATTTTTCTGACTAGTCCCACTGAGCTGCACCTGGGCTATATCCCTCCAAACCCCTCTCATCCATATAACTGTCCAAGTTTTTCTTAAATGTCAAAAGTGAGCCCACGTTCACCACTTCATCTGGCAGCTCATTCCACACTCCCACCACTCGCTGCGTGAAGAAGCCCCCCTAATGTTCCCTTTATACTTTTCCCCCTTCACCCTTAACCCATGACCTCTTTTTTTTCTCCCTTGGCCTCAGTGGAAAAAACCTGCTTGCATTCACTCTATCTATACCCATCATAATTTTATACACCTCTATCAAATCACCCCTCATTCTCCTACGCTCCAGGGAATGAAGTCCTAACCTATTCAACTTTTCTCTGTAACTCAGTTTCTCAAGTCCCAGCAACATCCTTGTAAACCTTCTCTGCACTCTTTCAACCTTATTAATATCCTTCTTGTAATTAGGTGACCAAAACTGCACACAATACTCCAAATTCGGTCTCACCAATGTCTTATACAACCTCACCATTACATTCCAACTCTTATACTCAATACTTTGATTTATAAAGGCCAATGTACCAAAAGCTTTCTTTACAACCCTATCTACTTGTGAAGCCACTTTTAGGGAATTATGTATCTGTACTCCCAGATCCCTCTGTTCTACTGCACTCCTCAGTGTCCTACCATTTACCTTGTATGTTCTACCTTGGTTTGACCTTCCGAAGTGCAATACCTCACACTTGTCCGCATTAAACTCTATCTGCTATTTTTCAGCCCATTCCTCCAGCTGATCCAAATCCCTCTGCAAGCTTTGAAAACCTTCCTCACTGTCCACTACACCTCCAATCTTTGTATCATCAGCAAATTTGCTGATCCAATTTGCCACATTATCATCCAGATCATTGATATAGATGACAAATAACAATGGACCCAGCACTGATCCCTGTGGCACACCACTATTCACAGGCCTCCACTCAGAGTAGCAATCCTCCACTACCACTCTCTGGCTTCTTCCATTGAGCCAATATCTAATCCAATTTACCACCTCTCCATGTATACATGGTGACTGAATCTTCTTAACTAACCTCCCATGCGGGACCTTGTCAAAGGCCTTACTGAAGTCCATGTATACAACATCCACTGCCTTCCCTTCATCCACTTTCCTGATAACTTCCTTGAAAAACTCTAATAGATTGGTTAAACATGACCTACCACGCACAAAGCCATGCTGACTTTTTCTAATAAGTCCCTGTCTATCCAAATACTTGTAGATCCTATCTCTTAGTATTCCTTCCAATAATTTACCTACTACCGATGTCAAACTTACCGGCCTATAATTTCCCGGCTTACTTTTTGAGCCTTTTTTAAACAACAGAACTACATGAGCTATCCTCCAATCCTCTGGCACCTGACCAGTGGATATCGACATTTAAAATATTTCTGCCAGGGCCCCTGCAATTTCTCAACATTCAAGCTTCTCAACATTTTTAAAGTTAGTCAAACCTTATGGCTCTTCTGGAGGGGATGAGGGCTGTCTTTGGAAAACTCCCAGTCTCTTCCTGATATATTTCTCTCTGCCTCCTCCTGTCTCCTGCCTTCTTGATTCTCGCACTATTTCCCAAGCAGAGCGAGATAATTCCTCTGCCAGGCTTTCCCTCGGTTTGATCACGCTGATGGGCAACCCTCTGACCTTCATGTCTGTAGTCACCTCTTCCACTGTCTGATACAGTTGGATCCCATTTTGATAAAACCCTATATGTTTAGCAGGCTACGGAGTTTGAAATCTAATCCTTTCTTGCTTTAGTATTCGCTTTACTTCAGAGTTTTCTTTACATTTCTGCAGGACCGCGGGGGGGGGGGGGAGTAATCTTGGTCGAAATATATTAATTTATCGTCTAAAAACACCCTCTTCTTACCCCAGGCCCTTCGTAGAATCTCCGCCTTGGTAGTGTATCGAAGGAATTTAATTATTATTGAGCGTGGCTTATCTGCTCTATCTCAGGTAGGTTTTGGGACAAGCGCACGATGCGCTCTCTCAATTTCCAGCTCCATAGTCGAGGGAAGCTCCAGTGCGTCCCGCAGCAACTTTCCGACAAACTCCATCATAGACAAGCCCTCCTTTCCTTTGGGAACGTTGTATATTCTGATATTTTTCTGCCGTGATCTTCCCTCCAGGTCAAGCAGTTTACCTTCTTGTTGATTTAATATTTTTATCATCTTACTTAGTATCCATTCCATGTTTTGAACGCGATCTTCCACCTTCTCAATTCGAGTCTCTGCCACCGCTATTTTTTGATTGACGTTGGCGAGCTCTGACTTAATATCATGTAGCTGCTGTTTTATATCTTTCTGGAACTCCCTTATCTCTTTCAAAATTTCGATCATATTCGCTGCTTCACCTGAACGAGGCCCAGCGTCCGCCTCACTAGCACACGGTTGGGTAGGTGAGCCGCTCGCTGCACTCCTCTTGGCCGCAGGCTCCGCAGCGTCGCTTTTTAAATTTCCATTCTTTTTCCCCATTCTTGCCCCTCTTATCAGTTCAAATACTTTTGAAAAATCCTATATTTGATGGGTTAACTGTGCTTAATATGCATTTTTCCAGAGGAGCTAGTGACTTAAGTTGCCATTCTCGACGATGATGTCACCGGAACCCAGGAGGACCTTTTCATTCCAGAATGAAGGAGATATCCTCCTTCTTCAAAGAAAGGGGTTTCCCTCCTCCACTATCAATGCTGTCCTCAACTGCACCTCCTCCATTTCATGCATGTTTGCCCTCACCGCATCCTCCTACCACCCCACCAGGGATAGGGTTGCTCTTGACCTCACCTACCACCCCATCAGCCTCCACATCCAGCACATAATTCTCTGTAACTTCCGCTATCTCCAGCGGGATCCCACCACCAAGCATATCTTTCCCTCCTCCCCACTTTCTGCTTTCCGCAGGGATCCCTCCCCATGTTACTCCCTTGTCCAGTCTACCCTCCCCACTGATCACCCTCCTGGCACTTATCCTTGGAAGCAGAACAAGTGCTACACCTGTAGTGATACATTCACTTAAATATCCAAAGAAATCTTACCATAAACATGTTTCTAAGAATTTAGTGAAGTTGCAAAATATGACCCGTTTTAAGGTTCAGTAGTCACCCATTCAGAAAAGCCAAAACAAAGGTACAGTTTATATCACTATATTTGCATGTTCCTTCTGCTTAACAACCACAAAATTTTAAACATTTTCTATTCATCAAAACATGCATGCATGTATTTATCATCTAGCTGACTAGCTCTGACTTGAAAAGCTAAATCCACCAATCCTGGAGAGAACTGTAGCCATAAATTAGTGACAGGTCTTTATCTGATTCAAGACACTTTCAAACTTATGGGTACGTTTACTTATAGAGATGGTGTGTGTGTGTGTGTGTGTGTGTGTGTGTGTGTGTGTGTGTGTGTGTGTGTGTGTGTGTGTGTGTGTGTGTGTGTGTGTGTGTGTGTGTGTGTGTGTGTGTGTGTGTGTGTGTGTGTGTGTGTGTGTGTGTGTGTCTTCATGACAAGCTTTTTGCACCAATCTTTTTGGTGATTGCTCATCATCTTGGGCATCTGAAATCTGGCAGATCCCATCCCTCTCCAGGTTTTTTTTTTAACAAGGTCAAGTCGCTATCTCGACACTCAACCCAGGCACGGATGGAGAGCGTGCAAGAGAACCGACCAGATTCAAACTCGCGACCCCTCACCCCGAAGTCCAGCGCTGATGCCATTACGCCACCAGCCGATTTTTTATAGAGATGTTATCAATTAACAAATCTATACATTGTATTAACAACTATTCCTTGCAGTAGTTTACCAGAATTATTTTTACTGACCTTCCTTCTACAGTCCTTGTGTATTCATTGTGTTTAGCTGAAAAACACAGTATATAAAAAACTATACATATATAAAAATATATAAAACACAGTATATAAAAAACTATAATACTGAAAAATGTCTAGTCCAAGTCCATATCCAAAATGCAGAAAACTTGGGTAACATTCTCTGGACACAGTCGCAGGCCCTTCCCTCTCTGGCAGCAGAGCGATCCCACCATCAATCAAAAGGCAGTTTCCCCTTTCTGACAGCGGAATGACCCCACCACCAATCAAAAGGCAGTCTCCCCTCTCCGTCAGCAGAGTGATCCTACCATCGATTAAAAGGCAGTTTCCCCTCTCTGGCAGCGGAGTGATCCCATCAGCAATCAAAAGGCAAGCAGCCAGTGCTCACCTTCCTCATTCGCCTCAATGTTTCAATCTCCCTCGTCACTTTAATTGGCCAAAAATGGAACCTTTAATCGGTAATATGGAGTTGAACACAGGCTTATGCCCCGTCCCGTGGCTTCTCACCACGAGGTTCACACACTTTGCCCCTGCCTCCTGGAATCCTCTTGGAGACTGCAGAGCGCGGAAACACCCAAACAGTCTCCAAACTGCAAATCACAGGCTCCAACAGTTCCAGAATCACACTCAGGATGAAAAACAAACGTAAAAGAAGTGAAATACATGGTTTCATGATCTATCCAGAAGAGTGAAAAACAAAGAGTAAACCTGTGGATTGTGTGCAAAGTGGGAAAGTACTTCAATTAATGAAAGTTACCTTAATTTTTGTGTTCTGCCAATGGGCACTTGTGGAAAATGCTGTGACAACTCCTGACGAAGGGACCCAGCATGAAACATCGACTGATTACTCTTTTCTATAGATGCTGCCTGGCCTGCTGAGTTCCTCCAGCACCTCGTGCATGTTGCTTTGGATTTCCAGCACCTGCAGATTTTCTTGTGTTTGCGAAAGTACGTTGAGAAATTGAGAAAAATGTAACAGTCAGATTGGTCACAACTCCAGATTTAACTGGAATTCTTAAAGATATAAATTATTCAATATATTATGTCTTGGATATGCAAAAATATTTGAAAACTTCTAAAAACAATGGTTAAATGTTTAAAATCTTTTTAAAAATCTCGAAGTGTTTACAAACTTTGAAGCTTTAAAAAGATCTTTAAAAAACAAATATGTTATCAGGTGTAAACCTCGAAGGTTAAATTAATAACCCACCTGAAAGTAACTTTTTAAATTCCCAGACTTTTACTTGAGCATCTCACAAGTTGTCCCCTTCCATGAAAACAAATGGAAATGGAGCCTTGCATTGCCTAAGCTATGATGCTGAATGATCTGACAAGGTCTAGCCTTAAATGCTGGACAGTTAGGTTGTTTCTCTACCTTATCAAAGTTGATCTCCCACAGCAAATGGCTGGCAGAAACTTTCAGATATTATCACTCCCACATGAATGTGCAGAAATACTTAAATTGTTGCCAATCTTGCAAACCAGTGATAACAAGCATCACCACCATTTACCCAGAAATTCCAGTGTTATCACGACTACCTTAAAAATCCAGGCAATTATTTGAAGTCAAGGCAATTCCTCCTTCTGGTGAAAGATCATTGATCCGAACTGTTTGTGCTGCTTTTCTCTCCACAGGTGTGGGCTGGTCTGTTGAATTTATGCTCCCAACATCTAATGCAATTAGCATTTCCACTTTCCCATTTACCCTTATGTACTTTAAATTTAGTAGTTATATCACTGTAGAAAAAAAACTTGCATTTGGCTTTGAAAGAAAGGGCAATGCATAACAATGGAAGAAATTTGAGGAACTTGAGTTAAATTCTTTTGTTAATTAGACCTTCGGGGCAGAATATTGACTATATTTCTAGATACCATTTTACAGAAAGTTTATCGAGATCCTTGACAGGCTGCAGAGGAAGATATTTAGGGACATATAGAACTTCATGTAGCAGAAATATTGGCTATTCTGTTATTATTACAGATTTTCAATATACACAGTGTTTTAGGTTGTGAAAATGACTTCTGATTTCAGATCTACATTGATCTAGAGGTTTGTATGATAACCCATGGGGAAGCAGTACTTCTGCCTTACAGCTTCAAAGGGACATATTGCCTTAGTAACAAAAGGATAATAAAACATTTGTTACATAGAATGAATGTGCTCTTCCTATTGAATAATACCATCCAATGTTCACTAGCTTAAAGTATATATTGCCAATAGCATTTTGTAGCAAATAAAGAGAAAGAGCTTTTTGTGGAATGAATTGTTTAATTCTTGCTCAGAATGACTGATCTCCTGCCAGATTTATTTTAATAATATTTTTCCATGTTCCATTAAAAATTTTTTGGCTTCATTTATCAGCCAGCTGCCAGGAACCTCCATGTGAAACATCACCATCCTATGCGTTAATAGATTGCTTTTGAGGAAACAATTATCCAGCTATTTAGGGAAAGAAAAACAAAGAAACTCTAATTTAAAGACATTCTCTTGTCCAGTTTAAAGTATCAGTAACTAGTTTTAGTAGTCATTTAATGATCACCTTCAATCATGCCTCTTTACACAAAATATTTTGCAAGAACACTATTTGGTCCACCAGGCTCATAGCAACACTCTGAAGGGGCTGTATAATTTAATCCCTCATTTCTACTTTTGCTACCTAACCCCATGAATTAGCACCTCCTGGACACATAATTGGATTTTGATTCCACCAGCCCTTCAGATCATGTTTTAGAGTTTAATATCTTTCTGTATGAAAACTAGTTCATTTTAACATCTAATTCTTTAGCCTGTTATTCCAATTCAACACCAATCCCTTCAACACATAAACCTGTCTATATCATTTTTTTCTCAGTCAAAACTCCTCATTATTTATTTGCAAGTTGAAGCCCCTTTCAAAGCTGGTCTGTAACTTCCTGAACCATGGACGATGGTGATTGGCAAAATTGCTATGTTGCCAGGATTAATTTCTGTTCTTGCTTTTAACTTCCATGGTCTTCACAGATGGAACAAGCCATGCTCATGAATGATGTCAATTAAGAGCATCTCATTCTTTCTCAAGAAATACTGTTATACTCCAGGTGCTCCAGTTAAGCAGTTGGTTAGATTCTCTGCTGGTGCATTCATTCACAAGATGAGCATGTCATGGTTTTTACAGCATTCTTGAACAAAGGAGACAACTAAGGATTTGCCATATTGATGGGCCTAGAGTCACAGGTAGGCCAGACCAGGTAGTAATGGCAGTTTTCCCTCCTCGAAGGACACGGTGAATTACATGCACATTACAACAATCTGTTGGTTTCCACCATTGAAGGCAAACTCAATAGGTGTCTATGGAAGAGAAAGCTGTGAAGATCCCAGGTAAGGGTGACTGTCTCTTAGCTTTGCTCAAATGTATACAGGGATTGAACTCTATGACTGCTATGGAGAGGGAGAATGTTAAAGGTACAGCAACAACTTTGCTTGAGTAGAGAGAAACTGGGCTAGAGAGAAAGTCCAGCTTGAATTGAAGTGGATTTTGATGCTGTTGAATGTGTTATAGAGGAGTTTGGCTCCTTATTAACATGTGACCCTTAAAGAATTCTTTGTAGACCATGACCATAGTTCATGGTCTGCACAATGCATCACCAGCAGTGGCCTGCCCTCCATTAAGGACATACATACTGAAAGGTGCTGGAAGGCGGCCAGTAACATTATGAAGGATCCCATCCACAGTACTCATGGTGGGACCTGTTTGTCCCACTCCCATCAGTGAGGAGGCTATGTAGCATCCATGCCAGGACCACCAGGCCAAAAACAGTTACTTTCTCCAAGCAGTAAGGCTGATCAACACACATCCACCCACTAACCCACCCTACTTTATCGTTTCCTGTCAGTACAGGCACTCCTATGCCTAGTGTCACTTTATGGACATACAATCAAGGTATACAAGCTATCTTAGGTATTTATATTTATTGTGGTTTTATTTTTATTGTGATCCTCATCTTAATTGTGTTTCTTTTTGTGCTGCATTGGATCTGGAGTAACAATTATTTCTTTCCCTTTTACACTTGTGTACCAGAAATGGCAGTAAACAATTCTGAATCTTGAAATATATTATTCTGTTCTTCCCTTTTCAGTATTCCAACACTCATCCTTTTGTTTATTCCTGGTTCTCCACCTCCACTAACCATTTCTCTTTTCTTGGGACTTCCCATTACAAGTATTTAAATGTATATTGGTTATGAATGTGTAGAGGGTAATCTGATCTGTTTTAAAATAGTGTGATTATTTACATCCCCTAAGGGGACAGATGAACCTTGGTTCAAAATCTTATCAGAAAGATTTATAGATTAACATGCCAATTTCCTCGTTCTTTCCCACCACCCAGAGATCCAGGCAGTCCTTCCAGGTGAATGAGCACTTCCTCCTATCCTGTGCGTCTTACTTGCTGCTCATAATATGGTTTCCTGTTCACTGGAGCAACAAACATAGATTGGATGATCATTTTGTGGAACACTTCCATTCAGTCACAGGATTTCCAGTTCCCTGTCACTTTCATTCTCCATCTCACTTCCATTTTGATCTGTTGGTAGCTTTCAGCATTCTTTCAATAAGAACTGACACTGTATGTGCTTGAAGAACAGTGCTTTGTCCTCAGCTGTGCACCTCACAACCTTTGGGACTTAGATAATTTGTCATTTCTGTTTATATCAGGATTGGTCAATTTTGCTACAAAATAATCCACCAGTAATAATAATTCAATGTTTCTTACGCCGCAGACACTTACTGCACTACTGATCATTTCCAGCAATAAGTCTAACCTGCGTTTCACAAGTGACATCTTCCTTCGTTTGTTTTCTCTCTCTATCTGCCTTCTATCAATCAGATGTTTGATAAACAGTGGGATCACTTGGCCATGCTAGCCTCAACCTATCAAAGGCATCTTTGTCCTATCAATCCTTCCCCTAGGAAAATCGGCTCTGTCTTACAACTAACTTCTTTTAACACCTTTTCCATTTCTAGTGAAGGATTGTCAATCTAAAATGTTAACTCTGCTTCTCATCCCACAGATGCTGAAAGACTTGTTATGAGGGATAAAGTTGAAAGGAGACACATAAGTGTAAGATCAACTAAATGTGCTTCAACTGCCTTCATCCCTTAACCTGCAACTAACATGCAACCTCTTCTTCCAATGGCTCATTCTCATCACCACCAACACATCATGCTGCGCAGATGTAAATGAAACATCTTTGAAGAACCTTCAGTGGATCCAATGGCAAGATATTCTCGACATCTCAGAACCAGAACAACCTGCCTCCATCTTGAGCTGCCATTGGGTATTAGAAAACACAATGCAAAGCAGTTGAAATTCCTTCAGAGTACAATAATGACATTTGACAAAGCTCAGGATTGTTCAGTTCAGGTAGGCTGTGGCATTTAAATGATGCTCAATTGGTATTAAGGGGCCTAATATGTGCCAGGAAAATATTTCCTACACCATTACACCACCAGCAGCAGCCTGAACCGGCACAAGGCAGGATAGATCCACAGATTCATGTTGTTTACACCAAACTCTGACCCAATAGTCTGCATGTTGCAGCAAAAATCAAGATTCATCAGAGCGGGGAACAATTTTCCAATCTTCATCTGTCCAGTTTTCGTAAGCCTGTACCCACTATAACCTTAGTTTCAGGTTCTTAGCTGATGGAAGTGAAACCCAGTGTGGTTTTCTGCTGCTATGGCCTATCCACTTCAAGTTTTGACGTGTTGTGCATTCAGAGATGCTCTTCTGCACACCCCCATTGTAAAGCATGGTTATTTGAGTTACTGTGACCTTCCTGTCAGCTTGAATCAGTTTGGCCATTCTCCTCTGACCTCTCTCATTAATAAGGTGTTCTTGCCCTCAGAACTGTCACTCACTGGATGTTTTTTTTTGTTTTTCACACTACCACCTGTAAACTCTAGAGACTTGTACATGAAAACCCCAGAAGATTGGTAGTTTGTGAGATGCTCAAACCAACCCATCTCACACCAACAAACATTCCATGGTCAAAGTCACATTTCTTCCCATTCTGATGTTTGGTCTGAACAACAACTGAACCTCTTGACCATGTCTGCATGCTCTTATGCATTGAGTTGCTGCCACATGATTGGCTGATTAGATATTTGCATTAACAAGGTGGCCATTGAGTGTAATCTTGTGTCCAAAAGTGACAATACTTACAACCAGCATCCCAAAACAAGCATTTAAACCGTAATATTCAAGTACTATATTCCAAGACTAACCTATCGCTATAACCATATCCTAAGAATAACCATATACACTCCATCAAATGTTTTGTGCTATTGTTTTCTCACTCTCCAGTTATGGTTTCAGCTTATTTCCTAGATTACTTAACAAATTTTTAAATACAGGCACAACAACAAAAATTGATTAAAAATAAAACAAATTTAGAAGGCATTTGGATGGGTACATGGATAACAAAAAGTTTTAAAGCGATATGGATTAAATACCTCAAGACGGCAGCATCCCTCATTAAGGACCCTCGCCATCTGGGACATGCTCTCTTCTTGTTATTACCATCAGGGAGGAGGTACAGGAGTCTGAAGACCCACACTCAATGCTTTATTACAGCTTCTTCCCCTCCACCATCAGATTTCTGAACAGTCAATGAATACTACCTTGATAGTTTTCTTTTGTATTACTTATTTATTTTTGCAACCTAGTAATTTTTATGCCTTTCACTATATTGCTGCCACAAAACAACAATTTTCACAGCATGCAACAGTGATAATAGATATGATTTTGATTCTGAAATGTGGGCAAATAGGACTACTTTAGATAGGAATCACTTGAACTGAAGACCCTATTTTCTGTGCTAAATAACTCTATGACACTAAATGCAAATATTTATGAATAACCATTATACAAATGTTTTGCAGCATTTTAATAAGCTTTTGAAATCTTAATCAGAACCTGAGATTATCTGAAAGTGCTATTTTGAAGAACTTATTGCAACTGACAAAGTCAAATGGAAGTTCATTGAGGTAACAATCAAAACTGTGTGATGATTCACCTTTAAGTGTGTGGGGCATTTTAGCTGTACAAGACCGTTGTGTTTTCCTAGCAAACACACAGCTTCTGTTCTTGCCGAGAAGAGACTTTAAATTTATGAGATAATAACTAGACTATCAAAAATATGTCTAGCATCATTTTTCATCTTCTAAGCACTTTAACAGATTTGACATTATCTTCTACCAACACTTTGCTTTGATGATCCTTTCAAACGGCAATTACATCAATGTGGAATTGATATTCCACCTTTAAACTGCAGACCCACTAAAATACTCATTAAATAAGGGAACAGTACAAGAATAAATTGATACAAAATGCTTGCTCTTAAGGAAGTCATCTACTATTTAGTTAATTGAAAACAAGTTAAGCCAGTATATCCTAACTAATATTTCTGTTTACCGACAACCAAACAACTATAAATTTGAAGAATTTATAGAAATGTTAAAAAACATAGAAATGTTTTCATCTATTTTTAACCTTTTCTGAATCAAAGCAGGTTGGATAACAGCATGTCAATGATTGATTTATAATAACTATTTCCTTGTAATTATGATGTAATTTCATTCATTGCAAGCAAACACTCTTGTGACCAGAATAACTTGTCGGTCTGGTTACAGATGTAACTCTTATGACAATGAAGTTTAGAAATGGTACTATACTGATAGTCTTCATATCTTCTCCTTCGACTTTGAAGAAAAGATCCACTGACACCTCTGCTCATCATAAATGCTCTCATATTTTTCATTATTTACAATTGCTTAATAAATGGAAAAACAATATTGTTTGGCATTTATTGGAGTCTCCATCTTCCTCCCACCACACTTTCCCTGAACACCCCAATTCTCCCCTCTCCTCTAGCACCACCAACTCTCTTCCCCACTCTGATTGCAGCTCTAATCCTTGCTGTGCCTTCACTATTCCTTCCGACCTACCCCTCTTTGAAGCGGAACAGGAGCCTGAACATAGAACACAGAACATAGAAATTTACAGCTCATTACAGGCCCTTCGGCCCACAATGTCGTGTTGACTATGTATCCTACTCTAGAAACTGCCCAAAATTACCCTGCTGCATAGCCCTCTATTTTTCTAAGCTCCACATGCCTATCTAAGAGATTCTTTAAAAACTCTATTGTATCCGCTTCCACCACCGCCATCAGCAGTGCCTTCCATGCACTCACCGCTCTCTGTGTGAAAAACTTACCCGACATCCCCTCTGTACCTACTTCCAAGCACCTTAAAACTATGTCCCCTCATGTTAGTCATTTCAGCCATAGGAAAAAGCTTCCGGCTTTCTATATGGTTGTTAGGCTAAGCCATGCTTTTCCTGTCCTGGTACCTATAAATGATCAACTATCCAGTTTCCTTTAGGAAAATGCTTTTCATTGTACAAAGCAAAGTACAAGGTGCTGGAGAAAAGCTCAAATGATAACAATGACTTCTTACTACAACCAGCAATAACATGGTTCACTGTCAGGAAAATAATATCAAGAAGGAATTAACTGTGGATTTCAGGAAGGGGAAGCCGAAGGAATGCACACAGGTCCTCATCAGGGGATCAGCTCTGGAAAGTGTGAGCAGTTTCAAATTCCTGGGTGTCAACACTTCTGAAGATCTATCTTGGGCCCAACATAGTGATACAAATATGAAGAATGCACACCAGGAGCTTGAGAAGATTTGGTATTGATACACCATCAATAATTCTCTGAGACGTGAGGCGAGATATCGGCTTTTATTGACTGGAAGAAAGAACAAGCAGCAATTGACCACCATGCTACATCCTGGAGACTGAGGGCTGGGCTCAGGCCTCAATTGCCTTTATACCGGGGTCTGTGGGAGGAGCCACAGTCAGTGGGAGGAGCCACAGGAGCAGTCAGCGGGGGGGTGTATCCAGACAGGTATATGTAATTCACCACAGGTATGTCACTAAAGACTCTAGCAGACTTCTACAGATGTACCATGGAGTGCATTCTAACTGGTTGTATCACATCTCAAATTGAGGGGCGACTGTAAAGGATCGAAAAAGCTGCAGTGGCATGTAAAGCTCCATCATGGGCACTAGTCTTCCCACTGAAGACATCTTTGTATGACGATGCCTCAAAAAGGTGGCATCCATCATTAAGAAACCCCACCAACCAGGACTTGCCCTCTTCTCATTACTACCACCAGTAAGTAAGTACAGGAGCCTGATCATAGAACATAGAAATCTACAGCACATTACAGGCCCTTCAGCCCATAATGTTGTGCCGAACATGTAACTTACTCTAGAAACTGCCTAGAATTTCCCTAGTGCATAGCTGTCTATTTTTCTAAGTTCCATGTACCTGTACCTATCTAAGAGGCTCTTAAAAGACCCTATTGTACTCACTTCCACCACCGCTGCCAGCAGCCCATCCCACGCATCCACTACTCTGTGTGAAAAACTTACCCCCTACATCCCCTCGGTACCTATTTCCAAGCACCTTAAGACTATGCCCCCTCATGTTAGTCATTTCAGCCCTGGGAAAAAGCTTCGGGCTATCTACACGATCAATGCCCCTCATCATCTTATACACCTCTATCAGGTCACCTTTCATCCTCCGTCACTCCAAGGAGAAAAGGCCAAGTTCACTCAATCTACTCTCATAAGGCACACTCCCCAATCCAGGCAACATCCTTGCAAATCTCCTATGCACTCTCTCTATATTATCCACATCCTTTCTATAGTGAGGTGACCAGAACTGAACACAGTACTCCAAGTGGGGTCTGACCAAGGCCTAATATAGCTGTAACTCCAAGTGGGGTCCGACCAAGGTCTTACATATCTATAATTCCACACACAATGTATGCACACTGAATGTGAAGATATACACTGAATGTTTTTGGAAAAACTTCTTCCCCTCCACCATCAAATTTCTGAATGGTCGATGAACCCATGAACACTATTTTTCCTCTCCTTTTGCATTACTTATTTATTTTATGTGTTGTACTGTACTGCTGCCACAAAACAACAAATGCCACAACATATGTCAGTAATAATAAACCTGATTCTGATTTCTATTTGTTCTATTACTCTCTGCCAGCTTGTGATGCAGTGGTACTGTACCAAGTATATTGTAATTAATTATTTTACTACATCATCTGCTGGTAGAAAATAGAACTGCAGGTGCAAAGGATGTTTTTCAAATAAAATTAGTGATTTAAGCTCTCCTTTCAGAGCATAAGATAATTAGTTACTTTATCATTTTTCAAATGGCAAGTCTCTCCGATTTAGATTCAGAATCACTGGAATTCACACAGAAGCTGGTGAAATTATACATAGAATTCTGTGAATCAGCCAGTTGGTAGGTTCAAGTTTACTCAGCAGGACAAACAAGTTCCATTACTGACTAAAATTGCTGACTAGAAATGCAAGAAGCAGGAATACATGTCCTAAATCAGCAGGGCTCTTCTTATCAACAAATAAATATGATATAAACAAAATAAGTTGCACTTGATCAGAGCATGATCCAGGAAAATCTCAGTGGATTTCCCAGCAAGAAAACAGCCTGTAGATTTGACAACTCTATGTTTTAAAAATGCATGACAATTTGTTTAGTCCGGGTGTCATCTGCCTCATGGGAAGGTTCTGGTTTCCAGAATGAATATAAAAGCTATGAATTGAGGATAGTTTGAGAGTGAGAACACACAAAAAGATTGTAATAATTTAAAAGTCAGGGCTATGGGGCATATTTGTTAGTGCAGAGAGAAACCCTAGGCCAATCTATCACAGCTGGACTGGCCAGTTTTGATTGCCAAAAGAAGTGGGTTGATTTAAGTTGTAAAATTTGATATGATGTCCAGAAATTTACAAATTCAAGTTTACACTGAGCCTTGATATAACTGTACAGGATAGACAAGTCAGAGTGGGAGTTGGATGGAGAACTAAATTGACAGGGAACAAGAACTTCAGGGTCACAACCATTGGGGATACACATACATAGACAGAGTGCAGACCATATTGTGAACACAGTACTAAATGCAGTACAAAGTCAATAAATATACATAGGAGCAGAATGAGGTCATTCAGCCCATCCAGTCTTCTTCACCATTCAATCATGGCTGATTTATTTTCCCTCTCAACCCCATCCGCCTGCCTTCTCTCTGCAATTTTTGATGGGCTTACTAATCGAGAACCTATTAACTTCTGCTTTAAATGTACTAATTGCAGAGAGAACTTGAACAAAGGAACACAAATGGAGCTAATGGTGAAATAAAAACTGAGCATTATCAGAGATAGTCTAACTAGTTATAATGATGGGAAGCCACAAATTCAAGAAGGGGATGGGTAGGTTTAAGGCACCTGTGTGGAAAATAATCTTATCAAATTTGATGCAAACAGAGGAAATAAACAAAATCAAAAGCCTCTCCACCATGGTCTGTAGAGAATGTCCGTATCTCACCTATTACCCACATGTCTACTCTTAACCCTTTTCCTTCTGTACAGAACTGGTCCTCACCTTCCATTTTACCAGCCTTCCTGTTCTACAGGTCATCCTTTGCAATATCTGCCAGCATTAAGGAGCTTCCACCACTAGACACATCTACCTATCCCCGCCACTTCGAGCACTTCATAGGGACTGTTCTTTCATAACTCCCTAGTCCACAATCATTATCACCATGCAAGCACAACAATGTAATTAGGACATTAGAGATTTTTTGACATTTGACCCAACAAAGGTTTCCAAATTCCTATTCATATAGTGTGTTGAAATAACTATTGAGTTTAGATTTGTACAGTAAGTCTCTAAAGGTACTACTCTCAACAACACAACTAGGTAGTTGGTTCCATGTGTCCACAACTTACTGTATAAAGAAATGCTTCTTGATGTTAGTCTGAAATCTTCCTTTAATCAGTCTCCACCTATGGCCCCATGTTCTCGTTGATGGATTAATTTTGAAATAGCAGCTGGCATCCACCTTACTTATACCCTTAATGATTTTGAATACTTCTATCATGTCTCCTCTCATTCTACCTCTACTTAGGCTAAAAAGATGTAATTCTTCCAATCTTTCTTCATAGCTCATACCCTGCAGACCTGGGATGAGTTTCATTGCCCTTCTCTGAACTCTCTCCAGTGCCTTCACATCCCTCACAATATGGAGACCAAAACTGTACACAGTACTCAAGGTGTGGGTATCATAAGTGCATTATACAGCTTAAGCAGAACATCCCGAGACGTGAACTCCACTGAGCGCATTATATAGCCCAACATTCTATTAGCCTTCCTAATTGTATCTGAGCACTGTCTAGAAGTTGATAGTGATGAGTCTACGAAGATGTATATTTATATTTAATATTTCTACTTTCTACGTGTAATATTTTACATTTACTTACATTGCATTTAATCTGCCATTTATCTGCCCACATCTGGATTTTGTTTAGATCTAATTATATTGATTCTGCAGCCTGAATGTTATCAGCCCATCTCCCTTTTAAATGAAATAATTGTAACTGCCCCTATCACCTCCTGTGGCAAATTATTCCATACAAACACCACCCTCTGTGTGCAAAATTGCTCATCAGATCTCGTAAATATCTCTCAACAAAGCCATGCCCTCTAGTTTCAGACTCTATTACCTTGGGAAAAAGACTGACTAGCTTCTGTCTAATGCCCATCATAACATTATAAACCTCATCCCTCAGCCTCTTTCACTCCTGTGACAACAAACCCTATTTATCCAATCTCTCACTGTAACTACAGACCTCTATTCTAGGCAACATCTTGTAAATCTCTTCAGCAGTCTTTCTAATGTCACAGGCTTCCTGTTGTGTTGTGAACAAAACTGTACATAGCACTTTTAAGTACAAGTTTTCAGTACTCCTCTCT
This sequence comes from Hemitrygon akajei, assembly GCF_048418815.1. Taxonomy (NCBI): domain Eukaryota; kingdom Metazoa; phylum Chordata; class Chondrichthyes; order Myliobatiformes; family Dasyatidae; genus Hemitrygon; species Hemitrygon akajei. The sequence continues at coordinate 58,603,629 of NC_133140.1, forward strand.
CCGTGGTGCTCAGTGCCCACTAATATAGACTGATACCAAGGCTTGGGCCTACTCCAGGGTTCAGACCTAAGGACTAATCTGCTGATCTATCCCAAGCTACAAGACAAAGCTTTGAGCGAATGCTTTCATCTTGACCATGCCTAAATGACCAGCATGTAGATCCTCCAACACTTCAGCTCTCAGCTTCGATGGTACAATAACTCTCAATCACCACATAAGGCAATGCTTGTCTCGGGCAAGTTCATCATGGCACTGGTAAAAATGGGGGAACTGGGATTTCTACTGCACATTCCAGCCATTTTGAGTTGCCATGTTGATGATACAGTAAGGATTTTTTTTCTCTGGTTTCCCTTTGGATCATCTCTGCCGTAATAGGGAAAACTTTGATTTGCATTGGGGAGAATACATCAAGAGGAGTGCCCTCCTTTATAAATTTTTCAGGTGTTTCTTTTTCCTAGGTAAATGGGACAATCCATCAGCATTTCCATGATTAGTCATCTTCTTGAATTCAATCTTGTAATTGTGTTATTCAAGAAACACAGCCCATCTCTGTATTCGCGTTGCTGCTGTTAGTAGAATGCCTTTCCGTGGATTGAAAATGGTCACTAGTGATTGATGATCAGTAAAGAGTGTAAACCCTTTCCTATACAAGTACAGGTTGAAACATTTTAAATCCAAAACCAGACTCAAGCCCTCTCTGTCAATCAATCTATGCATAGATTTTCCCTACAGCAGTAAGGGAATGTGATGAAATGGCTATGGGTGGGGGTTCACTTCCGTCACTCATAATATGTGACATGACTGTACCTACACCATAAAGCGAAGTGTCACAGGCAAGCTTCACTGGACAACGTGGATCATGATGTGTGAATGCAGTGTCTGACATTACTATTTCCTTTGTCCTTTGGAAAGCCACCTCACACTGCTTTGTCCATTGCCATTTCTTCCTGATCTGTAGTAATGAGTTCAAAGGGCAGAGCACAGTAGTTACGTTTGGCACAAACCTGTTACAGTAATTGAAATATCCTAAAAAGGATCGCCACATTGACACTTTGGCCTTGGGGCATTCACCTCTGACTCTATGACTTGTCTCAGGTCTTATAAGGAAGACCTTAATACACACCAATGTTTAATATCAGTCACACTGGACAACTGCATGCCACATTATGTAAACCTTACCAGGCAGGTTTACATAATGATAGCCAGCTAGTTTAACACTTTGGAACTCTTGTTTTGCTCCAAGAAGAATATTAAATTCTCGGATAGATTATTTCTAGCTTTAAAAAACTGCCATGAACCTATCAATTTCTGGATTTAACTCAGAAGCATGAAGTACAGTAGGAAAATCACTCCAAAATGCAAGTAATCAATTTAAATGTTAAGAATAAATTTAGCTATACAATAAGTCTCAATCAAGTTCATAAGATGTGATCTCCCATGCATAAAGCCATATTGACTATCCATAATCAACCCTGCCTTTCCAATTGTTTGTATATCTTATCTTGTAGAATTCCCTCTAGTCACTTACTTACCAAAGATATATGGTCTACAGATCTATGGTTCACAGGGTTTTCTTTGCAGAGAAATGGAAAAAGCTACACTGCCAACTCTGTAAAGCTCTCCTTGTGAAAAGTGAGAGGCTGTCTCAAGATAGGTCATACACATGGAATCATACCTTACAGTCAATATCCCAGACAGCATCACCTCTATATTCCCAGGAACTGCCCTGGGAGTCTCATGGCCTCAGGGTAAACGTGGGCAAAGAAATCTTCCACTGATTACAACCTGCCACCTCCCCCCTCCTCCTCACCCGATGAACCCATCGTACTTCATGGAGAAAACCACCATGAGGCAGCACTGACAGAGCGTACCCTGCATGGGCAACTTCAAAATCCATCATCAAGAAGGGAGTCAACAAGAGGAAGAACCTACTTGATCTCATTCTCACCAGTCTACATGTCACACATGCATTTATCTACAAGAGTGTCAATAGGAGTAACCACTGCAAGTCCTCATGGAGGCAAAATACCATTTTCACAGTGAAAATACAGTTCATTGTGTTGTGTAGCATTACCACCATGCTAATGGGGTAATGGAGTTGGCTGTGAACAGATCTAGCAGCTCAGGGCTGGGCAACCATGGGGCACTGTGAGCCATTAGCAGCAGGAGAACTGTACTCAACCACAATCTGCAACTTCATGGTCCAGCACACCCTCTGCTGTATCATCATCGTAAAATTCCAAGACAGGATGCTTGTACACCAAATAACATAAACAGTGTGCAATAGACAGAACTAAGCAATGCCACAATCAACTGATCAGATCTAAGCTCTGCAGTCCTGCTGCATCAAGTTGTGAATGGTAATTGATAATTACACAGCTCACTGGAGGAGCAGGCTCTATTACACTATTACTCTATGACTCCATTACACAATTATTATGGCTCTGTTTCAGAACCATTCATGACCCCTTAGATAATGAATCATGAATCAGCCCACCACCAAATGCAGCAAGAGCTGGACAATATCCTGACTTGAGCTGATTGGTGCCAAATAATGTTCCTGCCAAACAAATGCCAGGTGAAACCCCACAATAGTAATTCCAGTTGTCACTCCTGACATTCAATGGAATTACCATCACTGACTGCCACTGACTCCAGGGGATTTTATTGACTAGAAACTGAAGTAGCCATATGCACAATGCAGCCATAGGAGCTGATCCGAGGCTAGATGTCCTGTGGCCAGCAACTTGCCTCCTAACTCCCCAAAGCCTGTTCGTCACCTACGAGGCTTGCCAGCATGTGATAGAATACCCTTCACTTGCCTGAATGAATGTGGCTTCATTCAACCCACTTGATAGGCACCAAACCACTACTACTCAGTAATTCCATTACTATGGACAATTGCATCACTTAGCACCATCCACTGAGTGCACTGCAGTAACTCACCAAGATTCCTTAGACAGCTCCTTCCAAACATACAATTTCTACCACCTTTAAGGGCAGCAAAATCACTATTTGGAAGATGTCCTCCAAGCCACAAACCATCCTGGCATGGAAATACACTCAGTGGCCATATTATTTGGTGCACCTGTGCACCTGCTCATTAATGCAACTATCAGCCAATCGTCTGGTGGGAACTCAATGCACAAAAGCAGGCAGACATGGTCATGAGGTCCAGCTGTTCACACCAAATATCAGAATGGTGAAGAAATGTGATCCAAGTAACTTTGACCATGAAATAATTTTTGGTGCCAGATGGGGTGGTTTTAATATCTCAGAAACTGCTGATCTCCTGGGATTTTCATGCACAAAAGTCTCTAGAGGTTACAGGGAAATGCATAAAACATCCAGTGAAAGGCAATTCTCTGGGTGAAAATGCCTTGTTAATGAGAGAGGTCAGAGGTGCATGGCCAGACTGTTTTAAGCCAACAGGAAGGTGACAGTAACTCAAATAACTATGCATTACAATAGTATGCAGAAGAGCATCTATGAACACAATATGTCGAACCTTGAAGCCGATGGGCTATAGCAGTGGAGGCTACGAATATACACTCAGTGGCCACTTCATTAAGTACAGGTATGTAATAAAGTGGCCTCTGAGTGTACATCACTATTCCTTCACCATTATAGAGTTGAAAGCCCAGATATCTCTCCTTACCAGCATTGTGGGCATACTTAACCTTAAGGACTGTGTGGTTCAAGAAGGCGGTTCATCAGCGTCTTCTCTGCTTCCTCAGAAAACTTTAGATACTAAATTACAATAACCTTCAGGAAGAAATGTGATGTGTTGCAGGGGTGTCAAACTCATTTTAGGTCACGGGCCGGATTGAGCAAAATGCAGCTTCATGCGGGCCGGATCAGTCGGACGCGTGCGAACGCAGCTTTCGTTGCCTCCATTTTTTCAGCCTGCTCTCATGTGTCTCAGTCTCTGCTATAACTACAAAGTGTTTCACTTTACAAATTCCGTTTCTTATGAAGAAGACTGCCGAGCAAGACTGCCGAATAAACACTAAAAACCCTGAAAACCTGGTACCTGAATAAACTCAGCATTAGCCATATCATACGCCATAGGCGCTTCGATTACTGGGGCCAGCTTTAATATTAATTAGATATTATCTCGCGGGCCAAAGATAATTCCACCGCGGGCCGGATTTGGCCCACGGGCCTTGAGTTTGACATATATGTGTTAGGGTATGAAAATTGTCTAAGATGAGCTAAAATCAAAACAATATCCATTAAGTCAAGTCAAGTTAACTTTTATTGTCATTTTGACCATAACTGCTGGTACAGTGCATAGTAAAAATGAGACAACGTTTTTCAGGACCATGGTTTACAAAAAATTAGACTGAACTACATAATAAAAAAAACAGAGAAAGCTATATTAGACTACAGACTATTCAATGTGTCTGCTTCTAAAGAAGACAAGGATATTCCATGTCACCCATTATATAGAACGTTCTCATCAATCAAATGGAAATAGATTATGAACAGCAGTTTCGAAGAATCTTCTGAGCAATAGCACTTCTAATTTTAAGTGATACTTATTTTGGCAATTTCATATGGTGACTAGAGTATGCAGTGATGATACTCAAAAATACCTTAAAGCTGCTCGCATTTTTCATTCATGGTGATATTAGGAGATGGTAGGAAGATGGAGAGGAAACGCAGTTGAAGTCAATTTCTAAGAAAAGCTTTCAAATCCCTGCCAGAAAAAGACAAATGGTTCAGAATGTTTTCAATAATAGTGAAATATCAGCTCAGATCAAGCTGTAGGTACAAAAGTTGAAGGTGGCTCAGGACCTACTTCCAGCAGATGGGGTTATTTTAGCTAATACACAAGAATCAAGGGCAGGCTCTGTGATAGATCGGTGACAATGGAATTAAACACTTCAGAGAAAAGATGTGGGCATACTATTAGAATATTTTAAAATAGCTTAAATGTTCAAGTACATCCACATGCGTTACCTTAGCACTTACACCAGATAAAGAGTGTGATTCTTGTATTTGCATGAACAAAACAAGCTTGAGTAATGGAAGCAATGCACACAAGACGCTGGAGGAACTCAGCAGGCCAGGTAGCATCTATGGAAAAGGAGTAAACAGTCAACATTTTGGGCTGAGACCCTTCATCAGGACTGCAGAAAAAGATGAGAAGTCACAGTAAAAAGGTGGAGGGAGGGAGGAAGAAGTACAAGGTAGTAGGTGATAGGTGAAACCGAGGAAGGGGTGGAGGGAGGGGTGAAGTAAAGAGTTGGGAAGTTGAATGGTGAAAGAGATAAAGGGCTGGAGAAGGGGGAATCTGATAGGAGAGGGTAGAAGACTGTGGAAGAAAGAGAGGGGGGAGCATCAGAGAGTGGTGATGGGCAGGGAAGGAAATTAGGTGCGAGAGGGAAATGGGAATGGGGAATGGTGAAGGAGGGCACAATTACTGGAAGTATGAGTAATTGATGTTCATGCCATCAGGTTGGAGGCTACCCAGATGGAATATAAGGAGTTGCAGTCCTTGAACCACACAGTCCTTAAGGTTTAAGTATGCCCACAATGCTGGTAAGGAGAGATTTCTGGGCTTTCAATTCTATAACTGTGGAGAAATAGTGATATACACGCAGTGGCCACTTTATTACGTCCCTGTAATAGAAATCAGCCACAGAGATAAGGATATTTACTGAAGTGTTCTTCTATAAGAACACTTGGCCACATTTGTAAAACAGAAGTGGAGGCTGAAAGACAAGAAGTTGGATAGATTGTAAATATTTAGACTCTGCAATTGGGCAGCTATGTAACTGTTGTGTATGAGTAAAGTTTAAGATTCCAAATTAGCATAAAAATGAAATACAAATCCTCCAAAAGTTGCAAGATTGCTCAAAAAAGAGAATGTTTAATCATCTTAATAATAATCCATGAAAATATAATAAATTTGGTCAACTTGAATTGTGCTTTGGGGGAGAAATACACTGAACAGCCACTTTATTAGGTTCATTGCTCATTAATGCAAATATCTGATCAGCCAATCGTGTAGCAGCAACTCATTGCATAAAAGCAAGCAGAAATATTAAAGAGGTTCAGTTGTTGTTCACACCAAACATCAGAATGCGGAAGAAATGTGATCTAAGTGACTTTGACCATGGAATGATTGTTGGTGCTAGTCAGGTGCTTTGAGTATCTCAGAATCTCCAGATCTCCTGGGAAAGTCATGCACAACAGTCTCTTGAGTTTATAGAGAATGGTGCAAATAAACATAAAACATTCAGTGAGCAGGAGCTCTGTGGGAAATAAAGCCTTATTAATGAGAGAGGTCAGGGTACAATGGCCAGACTGATTCATGCTGACAGGGAGGGGTCAGTATCTCAGATAACCATGCATTAAAACTGTGATGTGTAGAAGAGCATCTTTGAATGCACAACATGTCAAACCTTGAACTGGATGGGCTACAGCAGCAGAAGACTGCGAGTGTATAGTATGTTCACTAATAGCAATGAAAAACAGATGTATAAAATCAGTACAATTGCTAAATTATTAAATATTAAGGCTCATCATTTAAGTCCAGTCAGCTCAGTCTGGCCTGTTATTGGAACTGTGAAGAGACAGATCTGTCATTAGGGAATACTGCCCACTTAGTTCCAGAAAACCTCACAGGCTAAAATTTTAATGGGATTTCCTAAGTACTGCAGAGATATATTACTCTGAAGTCTCTGCAGCATATTTTGAAGTACAGCTATTGACTGCATTCATGAGCCAACTTTTTCATAAGCAGAAAGGATTTCCACGCGTTAAAGCGACTGTGGTTATCTCCCATATTGGCCATGGAAACCATTCAATAGCAAATAATAGTTGAGATTTTGAACACTCTGCATTGCTGCTTAACAAGCTTAAAAGGGCTTTGGTCAGACTGCACTTGGAGTATTGTGATCAGTTTTAGGCTCATCTCAGAAAAGAAGTGATGACTTTGGAGAGGGTCCTGAGGAGATTCATGAGAATTATTCCAGAATGAAAAGGTTAAAGTATCAGGGGCTTTGGATGGCTCTAGGCCTATACTCACTGCAGGTTAGAAGAATGATGGGGAATCTCACTGAAACCTATCAAATATTGTAGGGTCAATAGACAATAGGTGCAGAAGTAGACCATTTGGCCCTTCGAGCCTGCACCGTCATTCTGAGATCATGGCTGATCATCTACTATCAATACCCAGTTCCTGCCTTATCCCCATATCCCTTGATTCCCCTATCCATAAGATAACTATCTAGCTCCTTCTTGAAAGCATCCAGAGAATTGGCCTCCACTGTCTTCTGAGGCAGTGCATTCCACACCCCCACAACTCTCTGGGAGAAGAAGTTTTTCCTTAACTCTGTCCTAAATGACCTACCCCTTATTCTTAAACCATGCCCTCTGGTACTGGACTCTCCCAGCATCTGGAACATATTTCCTGCCTCTATCTTGTCCAATCCATTAATAATCTTATATGCTGCAATCGGATCCCCTCTCAATCTCCTTAATTCCAGCGTGTACAAGCCCAGTCTCTCTAACCTCTCTGCATAAGACAGTCCGGACATCCCAGGAATTAACCTTGTGAATCTACACTGCACTTCCTCTACAGCCAGGATGTCCTTCCTTAACCCTGGAGACCAAAACTGTACACAATACTCCAGGTGTGGTCTCACCAGGGCCCTGTACAAATGCAAAAGGATTTCCTTGCTCTTGTACTCAATTCCCTTTGTAATAAAGGCCAACATTCCATTAGCCTTCTTCACTGCCTGCTGCACTTGCTCATTCACCTTCAGTGACTGATGAACAAGGACTCTGAGATCTCTTTGTATTTCTCCCTTACCCAACTCTACACAGTTCAGATAATAATCTGCCTTCCTGTTCTTACTCCCAAAGTGTCTAGATAAAAGGGTCTAGATAGAGTGAATGTGAAGAGGATGTTTCCTTTGGTGGGTGAGTCTGGGATCAGAGGGCACAACCTCACAATAGAGGGATGTCCATTTAGAACACAGATGAGCCAGAGCCACATTTGAGCCAGAGGGTGGTGAATCTGTGGAATTTATTGCTACAGATGACTCTGGAGGTGAAGTCATTGAGTATATTTAAAGTGGAAGTTCATAGGCTTGGTTAGTCAGTGCATCAAAAGTTAAGGGGAGAAGACAGGTGAATGGGAATGAAAGGGTTAATAAATCAGCCATGATAAACTGGCAGAGCAGACTCAATCGGCCAAAAGGCCTAATTCTGTTCCTACGTCTTATGGTTTTATCACTGAAGCCTGTGCACCAAAGATTATTGCATTCATCAACATATTAATCAGGTATACTGTTATGTACCCCGTAACTGGGTGTCAGACCAGCAGAGAAAGAAGAATCCGTTGGAGTCTGGTGGTACCAAAAACCAAAGATATTTATTAGTAAACTACACAATACAGTATAAAAAATGCAAATATACATATAAAACAAGTTAGCAATAATAAACCTAAAAGTGTAGGTGGGGGGGGGAGGGAGGAGAGGGGGAGAGGGGGAGAGGGGGAGAGGGGGAGAGAGAGAGAGAGAGAGAGAGAGAGAGAGAGAGAGAGAGAGAGAGAGATAACAGCTGCAGCAGGCAAACCTTCTGTTGCTTTCTTATTCCGTCATATCGTTGTGGTGGTCATTCAGCTATGACCCTTCTGTTCTTCAGCTAGACCGTTCTTCTGTGGTGGACTCATCACTCTGGCATGAGTGGACACACACACACACACAAGTCCCCACCAGCCCCACTGTAACACTGTGAGCTTTATTGACCGATCTCCTGATTCGGTCTCTGAAGCCCCCACCTTTCTTGTGGGTCCACAACACTCAGTCAGTGTCCATTGGTGTGTCTGAAGGGTGTCTCCCCAGACCTGTCTTTTATCCCTACTAACGGGGTCTCAGCTATCCATCAACTCTAAACAACTGTGTCCATCAAATCAGGCCACTCCTGCTGTCTCCTGAGGAATTTTAACGAGCAAAGTCCTTTTAGTGAAAGGTAAATAATCCAGGAAGAGTCAAAATACAATAAATCAACAGTCTCTCTCTCCCTCTTATCTATAGCAGATGTTCCTGCCTCCGTGCTTCATCTCTCTCTCTCATTAGCAGCATAGCAATAGTTCATAGTTCTCAGGGGGGGGGGGGTTGGGGAATGGTTAACTCTGCACCCCATTGACCATCAGGTCTGTCCAACACTCATAACAATACCTTCAATGTATAGGGAGGTGTTTTGAGGTTCTAATTAATGAAGTGAATATAATCAGTAATGAGAAATCCTCAGGAAATTTCATTTGAATTGATTCATTTTACACCATTTATCCAACCAACCATTTCAAAGCACATAATGGAGTAACATAGTTGCATCACTGTGTTCCATTTCACTTGCTTAAAATTGGAGATAATCAATGTAATGCCAAGATTTCCCCGCAATCAATCACAGTTCAATTGTTATCTCAACTATTGCAGTTGCCTTTAGTCTCAAAAGGTTCAGTGGTTCATTTGATATCAAAGTATATACAAACCCCATTTCCAGAAAAGTTGGGATATTTTCCAAAATGCAATAAAAACAAAAATATGTGATATGTTAATTCACATGAACCTTTATTTAAATGACAAAAGTACAAAAAGGTTTTCAATAGTTTTACTGACCAACTTAATTGTATTTTGTAAATATACACACATTTAGAATTCGATGGCTGCAACACACTCAACAAAAGTTGGGACAGAGGCATGTTTACCATTGTGTTACATCACCTTTCCTTTTAATAACACTTTTTAATCATTTTGGAACTGAGGATACTAATTGTAGTAGATTTGCAATTGGAAACTTTGTCCATTCTTGCTTGATATAAGACTTCAGCTGCTCAACAGTCCGTGGTCTCCATTGTCTGATTCTCCTCTTCATGATGCGCCATACATTTTCAATAGGAGATAGATCTGGACTGGCAGCAGGCCAGTCAAACACATGCACTCTGTGTCTACAAAGCCACGCTGTTGTAGCCCGTGCAGAATGTGGTCTGGCATTGTCCTGTTGAAATAAGCATGGACGTCCAGGGAAGAGACGTCGCCTTGATGGCAACATGCGTCTCTCTAAAATCCTAATATACGCCTCAGAGTCAATGGTACCTTCACATACATGCAACTCACCCATGCCGTGGGCACTGAAGCACCCCCATACCATCACAGATGCTGGCTTTTGCACCTTTCGCTAATAACAATCAGGATAGTCGTTTTCATCTTTGGCATGGAGAACTCGACCCCCGTTTTTTCCGAAAACTAACTGAAATGCGGACTCATCTGACCACAGCACACGGTTCCAGTCTTTTGGTCCATCTGAGATGAGCTCGGGCCCAGAAAACTCACCGGCGTTTCTGCATAGAGTTGATGCATGGCTTCCTCCTTGCGTAATACAGTTTCAAGTTGCATTTCTGGATGCAGCGACGGACTGTGTTAAGTGACAATGGTTTTCTGAAGTACTCCCGAGCCCAGGTAGCTATAATTGTCACAGTAGCATGACGGTTTCTTAGGCAGTGCCGTCTGAGGGCTCGAAAATCATGCGCATTCAACAGTGGTTTCCGACCTTGCCCTTTACGCACTATGTCTCTGAATTCTCTGAATCTTTTCACAATATTATATACTGTAGATGTTGAAAGACCTAAATTCCCTGCAATCTTGCATGGGAAATGTTCCTTTTGAACTGACAAACAATGCTCTCACGAATTTTGGCACAAAGGGGTGAGCCATGACCCATCCTTGCTTGCAAAGACTGAGCCTTTGATGGACGCTACTTTTATACCCAGTCATGATACCTCACCTGCTACCAATTAGCCTGCTTAATGTGGAGTCTTCTAAACCAGTGTTACTTGAATATTCTGTGCACTTTTCAATCTTATTTTAACTCTGTCCCAACTTTTGTTGAATGTGTTGCAGCCATCAAATTCTAAATTTGTGTATATTTTACAAAATACAATTAAGTTGGTCAGTACAAATATTGAAAATCTTTTCTTTGTACTTTTGACAGTTAAATAAGGGTTCACATGAATTAACATCACAAATTTTTGTTTTTATTGCATTTTGGAAAATATCCCAACTTTTCTGGAAATGGGGTTTGTATGTAGTATACAACTCTGAGATTCATCTTCTCCCAATAGCCATGAAACAAAGAAAACCATGAAAGTCATTCAAATAAAACTATCAAACCACTCCCATGCAAAAAAATCAAATCACACAAACAGCAATGAAATCCAAACCTCCCCCCATCAAAGAAACTAACAAATCGTGCTAAACAGCAACAAGAAAGAACTGACAAAAACACAGAATATAAAAAAAAACATGAACTGAAAGAATCCACAGTCCAATCCATTCAGTGCCTATAAAAAGTATTCACTCTCCTTGGAAGTTTTCATGTTTTACTGTTTTAAGACATTGAATCACAGTGGATTTAATTTCTTTACCTTTTGACATTGATCAACAGAAAAAGACTCTTTCATGTCAAAGTGAAAACAAATCTCTACTGGGTGAGATATAAAACACAAAATAATTGATTGCATAAGTATTCATCCCTTTTAATATGACACACCAAATCTTCATTAATACAGCAAATTGGTTTTAGAAGTCACATAATTACTTAAAAGGAGATCACCTATGTGCAGTCAAGGTCTTTAACTTGATTGTAGAAAAACTACACCTGTATTTGGAAGGTCCAACTACTGATGAGTCAGTATCCTGGCAAAAACTATACCATCAACACAAAAGAACACTCCGAGCAACTCCTCAAAAAGGTTATTGAAAAGCATAAATCAAGAGATAGATACAAGAAAATTTTCAAGTCACTGAATATCCCTTGGTGATATCTCCTGATGAAGGGTTTCAGCCCGAAAAGTCGTCACTACCTCCTCCCATATATGCTGTCTGGCCTGCTGAGTTCTGCCAGCATTTTGTGTTTTTGAATATCCCTTGGAGTACAGTTAAGTCTATCATCAAGAAATGGAAAAGAATATGGCACAGCTGTAAATCTGCCTAGATCAGGCCATCCTCAAAACTGAGCAGCTGTGCAAGGGGACGAGTGCAGGAGGCCACCAAGACACCTATGACAACTCTGGAGGAGTTACAAGCTTCAATGGCTGAGATTGGAGACACTGTGCATACAACTGTTGCCTGGGTGCTTCACCATTTGCAGCCGCTGTTGAGAAAAACTCACATGAAATCTCGGCTGGAGTTTGCCAGAAGGCACGTGGAAGACTCTGAAGTCAGATGGAAGAAGGTTCTATGATCTGACGAAACCACAATTGAGCTTTTTGGCCACTTCTATATATATATATAGAGAGAGAGATCACAGCAGCGAGCAAGTAGGCAGTGTTGAACATTCACTCTCCTCAATGTTTCAGTCTTCAATACTTTAATCAGTGAGAAATTGACTCGATAATGAGCTTGTGCTCTGTCTCTAAGTTTCTTTGCCTCGAAGCTGCTCGTCTCCTGGATTTTTCTTGGAGACAGCAAAGTACTAGATCACTCAGTTGAGCTCCAGACTGTAAATTGCAGGCTCCAACAGCTCCAGTAACACATTTAAATTAAAAAGACGTTGTAGAAGAATTGAAATAAACACTTAAGTGGACCACCTGGAAGATGTCACCCAAGGAAGCATTGTTTGCTGGCACCATCTTGACCAGAGGTCTCCTGAATAATGGATAGCTTTTAAACAACCTGATGTTTCATCTCATTATGTAACCTCACTCATATTTTCAGCCTTTCATGGTGTCCATCTTTCAGAGATAAACATTGTAAAAGCATTATCAGGAGAAGAATCATGGAATAGTGATTAACTTTACATTGAATTATATGCCATCATTCCCAGAATAACATGGCATCGAATTATTTCATGACATCGTAGTCTACTGTTGTGAGGCTATAATTTTCAACTAGAATGCAGCACTTCAATTTTGAGACCAGTGCAAGCAAGTCAAATCCAAGGTCATTCCCATCCATGAAACTTTTGCCTTTGTTTATTGTTTCTGCTGAGAATGTCACATATGACTCTTTGCTCACTGTTGCATTGCTGAAATTAAGGAAAAAACTCTACTGTCAAAGCTAGGAACCTTTTTGATAAATGTGAACTTCTGCATTCACAGTGAAGGGCTAACAAAACTGCATGCATTCATGAAGGGCTTATATAATCCTACAGATAATTTCCAGTCCTTACCATTGCATAAGGAAACTACCACTGCTTCTTCAGAAGCCTCTGCAGATTTCAGCACTTCTCCCTATAGATGCTGCCTGGCCTGCTGTGTTCCATCAGCATTTTGTGTGTGTTGTGCAGATTTATTTGATGGTTTACCCACTTCCCTTAGTTTTTACCCACAAGCTGCTGTAGCTGAGAGTCCTGATGATATTGTAACATGAATCTTTAAGTGTTACTTCCCAAGGTCAGAACTAAACTGAAAGATGATATCAAAGATATTATTCTTATAACAACATAAGAACACTTAACTTTGTCCAAATAAAAAACAGGAGCTTCATATTGTTAGAGCTGTTTTGGAACTAGTACCAAAGAATTTCAGATTTATTTGAGAGATATTTCAAACAACATCAGGGAAATTGCTGGCATCATTTTAACAACAGAAGATCAACACAGACACATTTTTAGGCCTTGATTTGGCACTGATGATACACACAATACTGTTAAGCATTCTAAAACTTGGTGAAAACAAATCTATTCTTGACAATAATATGTTCAGACTCACAAAAGCAGACTTAGCATTTATTTCATCAGAACTAAGGAAATCAATAGATTAGTAGTTGCAGATACTGTAGAAAAATGAGGGTGTCAAAGAAAAGATCTTGACTGGTTAAAGATACAATAAGTGGATTCAAGATAAAAGGGATGATTGTGTAAGTAATGGAAAATGAAAAATAACAAAGAAACAAGAGAGCAATCTCAAAGAGATACAAACAGGAGAAGAATATTTCTCTAAAATTATAAAAGGAAAACCCTGTAGAGGCTGGAAACTTCTTAAAAATAGGAATTAAAAATTTTAAATGTCAATTTGCTGAGCTCTCTAGAAGGTTAGGGTTAATGAGAATATAAATTACTGCTCCTGCATCTCACTAGGAGATTTATTGCAATAGAGTGGGAGGGCAAGGATGGAGAGTTCAGAATGGGAGTGGGACAGACAAATCAAAACTTTGTGTCATTCCTTCAAAATGAATAGATAAACAAATAAATTATTTTGAATTTCAGCTGTAGAGGATTGCATGGTGTACAGCGAAGGCAATCTCCTAGTAAATTACTACTTCACCTGGAAAGAATGTTTGAGGTCCTGGAGATAAAAGGTAGATCAGTAGAAGAGCAAGGATGGTGAGCACAAGTCAGATGTACTCAATCCACAAGACCTATGAGCCATGCATTTGGCCGTAGTGCAACACGGACAGATATTACTGTAACTGAATAGATACTGAAAAGGGAAAGGGTTTGGGCATTGGGGGAGAACAACAGGTAAACCAGGTCATCCAAGAGGAGCTGAAGACATGATGTGTTTAAGGGTGAAATCATGACAGAAATGTCAGAAGTGACAACAGTTCATACTTAGTAGTTAATAGTATGGAAGTTTGGTGGAATGGCATGAATGTGGGAGGAAAGAAGTGAGAGCAAATTGTAGGAAATGGGATGGATGTAGTAAGTATTAAACACAAGAAATTCTGCAGGTGCTGGAAATCCAAAGCAAAACACACAAAATACTGGAGGAACTCAGCAGATCAGACAGCATCCATGGAAATAAACATACAGTCAATGTTTTGGGCCAAGACCCTTCTTCAGGATTGCATGGAAATGTGGAGCTTCGATATAGGTAAAATGTAGGAAACTGGACTGGTTGGGTGGGCGTGGTGGTAGCATGGACTTGATAGGCCGAAGGGCCTGCATCTGTGCTGTACTGCTCTATGACATTATTACACAATTATCAAGGCTCTATTGCAGAATCATTTGTAACTCCTCAAATGATGAATCAGTCTATCACCAAATGCAGCAAAAGCTAGACTGGCGAAGAGTCTTGGCCTGAAACGTCAACCGTTTGTTCACTCCTATGGATGCTGTCTGACCTGCCTAGTTCCTCCAGCATTTTGTGTGGATGTAGTAAAGGAAGCTGTCAAATATGATAAAATAGGATACTCAATAGAATAAGGAAGAAAGACACACAAGGAACCATGGAAGGTAGATCAGGGAATGCACTGAAACTTTTACAGCAACCAGGATGGGAGTGCAGTATGGTCAGAAAAAGCAATGGGTAAGTTAGCTTGTATTGAACTTTGCCACTGGTATAGCCTTTCAGAGTGGAATTAGAGTTGAGGAAAGCAAAGAGTCCCAGACAAACTTTGTGTAGACAAGAGAAGGATGGAAATTAGCATTAAAGCTGATGAAAGTTTTTAGTTCAGGAGGAAATGGTCCCAATAGTTATCAATGTACTGGAAGAAGATACAGTTGGAGTCAGAGTAGGACTAAAAAAGAGAAAAAAAAAATTCTATATACCCCACCAGCAGACAGGAACAACTTGGACCTATTAGGTTGTCACTGAAACCGTTTTCCATTGGTTGAAGTCACAGAGGAAAAAACACTGCTGTAGGAACTCAGTGGGTTGAGCAGCATTTGTAGGGTGAAAGGATGTTGACTTTTCAGATTGAGACCATGCATCAGGACTTCTTCTTTGTCTTCTTGTAAAGTTTAATGGTGATTGGCAGACTAACACAAAGATACATTACCGCCACCAACTGAATTGGACTATGGAGCAAAGAGATAGGAAGTATATTCACTAAATTCCTCCACCCCCCCAAACTCAAATAATATCAAAAAGTCTATTGCTTTTCAGTAAGTCAAATGCACACTTATATACATTATAATGGCGAAGATATCCTAACAAACTTTCCATGTTAAACTGTGTCTGTCCCAAAGATCTCAATTCAGCCATTAGATGTTTCTTTTGCACCTCATATAAACCGCATTCAAACAATCTATGCTGCACCATTTCTTGACAAGTGCACTCCATACAAATGCCTGTATCATCCCTATTAATTCTGAATGAAGAATTATTCAACATAGTATGTCCAATACGTAAACGTGTAAGTATATCTTCTTCCCTCCTTTTACACCCATCTCCCAGTTGAGTTCCCACCATCCTTTGAATTTTATATAAATGCTGTCATTTCTTTTCCTTATCACAACTTCGTTGTCACAGCAATCAAATAGATTCTTAAAATATGGCTTTCACATTCCCTTTATGCAAAGGCACCACGACATTTAGATCCTTAATTTTAAGTGATTGCTTGGCAAGATGTCTGCCAGCTTGTTTCCTCCAACCCCAACATGGGCAGGGACCCATAAGAATTGTACACACAAGCCTAGACCCTGCAGCCTCAACACATGTTGTCCAATCCCAAGGTGAATGTCTGGCCTACAATTTGAAATACTGCACTGTTTTAATAGATGCCGAAACCGAGAATGAATCAGAGCACAGAAGTACGTAATCAGGGATCATCAGGGCTGAGGGTGTAAAAGGAATATAGCTGATATAAAGAGGAGAGCGGGAGGGGCAAGCCAAGAGCCAGGAAGAGATAGCCCCTCCCCATTGCAACAGGGAAGTCAGGAACACGGATGCAATCCACGGATCACATGACTCTGCAATGTATAGCGCTGAGCTGAGGGTCCTGGATACCCAATCCATCTCGCTCATTAGATTTACACCAATGGCTGATGTGCTGGCACAGTCCATTCTGTAGTTTTTTAACTGACCTGCTTGGAAAAGACAAGTTTATTTTATTTTATATTGTTGTTTTGAGATGTTTGTATCAGTAAGATTATTGTAATTTAGATTATTTGTATCATTTTTAGTAATCTTACTATTTTTAATTTTATCTTTATTTTTTCTAATTATTTAAATTATTTTAAAATGAGATGTCAAGCACATTAGGGGATTCAGACTTTGGCCTCAGGGTGTACACCCAAGGCCTAGTTGCTGCTTGTGGTTAGCGCTGCCATGCACAGTTACTGTGCTACTCAGGCCTCAAGCTCAATTGATCCACAGACTGAGAGGTCAGAGGCTGAGAAAATTGTGCAAGGAAGGGGCAAGTCAAACTGATAATTCCACAGGTTCAAATTTCACTTTCACTTGCAAACATTATAATAGCATTGGCATTTATTGAAATCAAAGTCACTTTTCAAAAGATTAATAAAATTTATATTTCAGCCAACATCAGGTTTCCCTCTGCCTCTGTTTCATTGTCAGATAAATGGGTCTATCTGCATTTGTGTCCCAATAAAATGCAAGCTTGGTGTGAGATTTCAAATGAAAAATGTAAAAGGCACTAATTGTAGGAATAGTCAAGTTAACCCTTTATGTACTTTGGCTGCAATACATCACTGAGAAACAGGAATCAATGTATAATATAATTTGCACAGATTATATTTGTAATTGTTGGATTAATTGAATACTACATATTCTTAAGGAAAGCTGGTTGTAACAGCTGATCAAAAGGCTTGCAAATCAATCTAATTAAGCTCGGCACTCTGAAAGGTAGTAGAAGAGAATATATATTTGTTCTGCCTTTGCCTTTCCCACCGTAACCTTCATTTGTCCAATGAACTCAACGTTCTTATCATTCCCCTTCGATTTACATCTCCCCAAACAGATCAGCTGTAATTGATACGTCCTCATTGTCCTCTTGTAGTTGGCACAACACACCACTATTAGTCTCCTTTCATCTTGACCTATGACAGATATTGATACAAGAGACTGCAGATGCTGAAATCTGAAGCAACAACCAATCTGCTGGAGGAGCTTAGTGAGGTGAGAAGCATCTTATAGGAGGAAACGAACTACCAACTTTCCTGGATCCTGATGCACAGTTTTGACCTGAAACATTGACAATTCTTTTCTTCCCACAGATGTTGCTTGTTCCACTGAGTTCCTATACCAATCACAAACAAGAGAAAATCTGCAGGTGCTGGAAATCCAAGTAACACACACAAAATGCTGGAGGAACCTGATGAAGGATCTTGGCCTGAAAGACCAAGATGCCCGTACTCTTTTCCATAGATGCTGCCTGGCCTGCTGTGTTCCTCCAGCATTTTGTGTGAGTTCCCATACCAAATTGTTTGTTGCTATCACAAAGATTCCCTTTGTTCTGTCCACACATGCACGCACGCGCGCAACACTTGCAATTTCAAATACATTGAATTTCTAACACCTGGACTTGATCAAGTTAATCAGTCTGAAATAAATCTGTTTATTTCTCCACAAATGCTGACTGAGCTACTGGGTATTTCCAGAATTTTCATTAATCCAGATTTCCAGCATCTATTGTTTTTTTTTGGTGATTTTTTTTATTGCAATATTCCAAGGCTGATAGAGGCAGCAAAACAGGGCTGTGCGACACCAATGATTTCACTACTGGGAGTGCCAGCTTGTCTATAATTTTACGTGCAAACAGTGAGGAAGTATTATTGCTCTGATATCAATGTTAAACAAACTGTTTGCCATGAAACATGGACATTACTTCCACACTTTTTAAATATGTAAGGTGGACAGGCCATGACATCAATTCTTGTGCAGTGCTGATTTGACACCAATGATGTTAAACCGAGCTGTAATAATCCAGCTGATGGTTTAGTTAAAGATGTAGAGGAACTGCATCCCAGATTTACACTCGCATAATTTAAAGGGATCTTTATTTATTAATGGATTCAAATGGTGATTGACTAGGAATAGAGTGAACAATGTAGATTCATGACATTTCTTTGCTGAACACAGTCAGTGGTTCAGGTGTCATTAAGGTGTTCCATTTAAATATGGAGATTACAGAGCCATACCTCTGAGCTTCCAGCATGGAAAGGAGTGGAAGGTAGAAATAGAATAGATAAGAGCAGGATTTCCTGGCCTCTCCAGCATATTTTGTCCTTCAGTAAAAATAATGGCTGATTCGATCTTGGCATGGATCTCCACTCTCCTGGTCCTCCATAATCCTGGAGTCTCCTGTAGTCCTAAAATCCATCTAAATTCAAAGACTCAGCCTCCATAAGTCTATGTGGTAGAGAAGTCAAATCAAATCAAATCAAATCAAGTTTAATTATCATTCAAACCATACATAGGTATAGCTGAACGAGACAGCATTCCCTTGGGGCCAAGGAGCAAAATGTTCAAAAATAGCAAGTAACATAATTCAAAATAGTGAGCAAAGAAGCATATTCACTCAAAAAAAAAATCACAAGTATGGTCCAAGACCCTGAATGATAATGTCCAGCAATCGATGGTGGTCTCCCGGCAGCATACAGAATTGTCAATGTTTCAGGTCAAAACTCTGCATCAGGAGCCTGTCATTCCACCTCTCGAACACAGGACGGCAGCACCAATGGGAGAGGCCAGGCCATAACCGAGCTTGGAAGCCACACTGTAAACGCTTCCCCGTCTCTCACTCGGCCTGCGGCAACAAGCAAGCCCCAGGGTTGAAGCCTAGTCCTCACTACAACCGAGGCTACACAGCTCCCATATCATCTGTCCCTCCATCAGACAACGATAACAATCCTGAGGCAACTGTCCAACAGAGTCTTGCAATTGCTAGTGAAATGTCTGAGACAATCTCCCACAGTTATACTGCACCAACTCCAAAGCTTCCGAGTAGCAGGCAGAACACGGTCTGCAGCCAGGTCAGCTTCTCTGTACCCAAACTGGCTCCTCCGACACACTGGTGGGCTCCTCCAATATGCCGATCCACTCCTTCAACACCTCAGCTGAGTCCACCGCTGACACCAGTCCAGCTACTCCGATCAACGAACAGCTCACTGATGGAGTAGCACCCGATGTTCTAGTAGTAGAATTGTCTTTGGTTCGTATAAGACAAATTTTACAGAACAAAAAGCACCTTTGGTTGGCCCCCTGTGAGTCTGCTGCATTTGTATGTGCCACCATCTTACTGGAAGAGAAGCCCCTCAGCCCACTAGGTGACAAGGCTGTGTGCTTAGTCTGCTACTCTACTCGCTTGGTACTTATTACCAAGACACTAAGCACAGCTCCAATGCCATCATTAAGTTTGCTGAAGCTTTTAGGTATCTAATATTTCAATAATATTGCAAATATATTGTTCAATTAAGCAATCTTTGTTTGTTTACATAATTCATATGGAAGAAGCATGTGAAGGGTATTTATATCACCAAGTCATATGTAAGCACCTTGCTAAATGAAAAATAAGTAGACACGCATCTCCCAGCTCCTGAGTTTTTCTTTCAATTTGTTTCTGAAGTTACAGAACATAACAGTGGTGATGAGTAAGTTTTAAAATGAACCAGTTTAAAATAAACCTACCTGTTGAAGTGCAAAGAGGCATTCAAGTAAAAAGCAAAGGGCAGAAAATAGATAAAATGCACAGGTGAGTACCAGGTGTTATGATAATAATAATAATAATAATAATAATAATAAATGGTTGGCTACATTGGAAAGATAGATGCATTTGATTGCACAATAGATGACTGGATGATGTATACTGAATTAATTGAACAGTATTTTGAAGCAAATGAAACAGCCAATAATAAGCAAGTGCTAGATGGAGTGCAATAGATGGAAAAACATACAGTTTGCTTAGAAGTTTAACTGCTCCAACCAAACCAGCCAAAATGAGCTTTGCTGATATCGTGAATGTATGCTGGAACATGTAGAACAGAAACCATTGTTTTTTTGGTTTTTTTTCCAAATAATTTTTATTGAGTTTTCAAATAATTTAACAGAAACCATTGTTGATTACAGAATGCTTTAGGTTTCATAAGCAGAATTAAAAGGAAGGGGAGTCCATTTCAGCGTAAGTGGCTGAATTTAAGCAATTTTCTGGGCATTATCAGTTCAACGGTGAGTTTAAAGGTGCACTGAGAAATCAGTTAGTTTGTAGAATCTTACAAGAAATCATTCAAAAACATTTCCTAACTGAAGCACAACTCACATTTAAAAGAACAGATGAAATCACTATATCAATGGAAGCAGCAGCCAGAGAGGTAATTGAGTTGCAGTTAGGAATGAAATTGAATGTGAACAAAATTGCAACATCTAAACAGAAACATGCCTGTGTTACAAGGGGGCATTAGGAGTGCAAGACACAGACACTGAGATAGAAACTGAACTGTATTTATTGAGAATTACTCGGTAGGCCAGGAAAGAGGACAAAATGTCAACATAGACGTAAACGCTGGATACCAAACTGGTAAAACCTGGACTCGACTTAGACTCAGACTTAACTTGGACTCGGGACTTGGATCTCAACTCAGACTCAGGACTTGACTTGAATTGACCTGGAATTTAAAGTTGACTTGACTTGTCTTGGAACTCGGACTTGACTGGACTGGAACACAGACTTGGACAACGAAGAGACAGAATACCCAACTCAGAGCAGCAGCAAACAGCCAGGCCCACTCAGCTGGAAAACGCTTGGACAACGAGGAGACAAAACCATGCCTCGACAGTTCATTCATATCTTTGCCCGGAGTGGCAGCAAATGACCAGCAAGTCTCAGCCAGCCACAAAAACGACAGAATTCGTAACTTACTCAGAGCAGCAGCAAACCGTCAGCCACTCAGCTGGGCACAAAGATGACTGAATTCGCTAAGCAGCCACCAGCACCGAAGCAACTTAAGAGTCCACGATTCTCAGCGGCTCCAATGATGGTCCAGTCTTCTCACTGGCCTGGCCTCTGGTGACAAGCTTCCGATAACTGGCTTCTGGTGACGTTTTTCTGGTGATTTGTTTATGGTGACGAGCTTCTTGGTGTGAGTTTCTGATGATGACCCAGCAAAGGAATAACTGAAGCCCGGAGCTATTTATGTTGCAGGCTCGAAATGAGGATCAGGTTTCTCAATCAAGGCACCCAATGGATCACAGGGAGAAAGAAATAACTGGAATGTGGAGTCCATGGACTGGACTGTGAACTGAAATGCGGAGTCCACGGACTGGACCGTGACAGCCTGGCAGAACAAATAGTGTTACCATTGTAGCAGGGGCTCACATGCACCAGACCAAATCAGATTTAAAGGTGAAACTTGCAGAAAATGCAAATAAGAAGGAGCATGTTGGGCAGACAAAATAAATGGACTGCACAGGGAACAGAAAAAGATAAAAAGTCAAGCTGCAATTTCAAAAAAAGCAAATCTGCATGCTGCTGATGAAAAATCTGAGAATGATGAGAGTGACACAGGACTGAGTTGCCTTGATATTTACAATGTGAAAACTAACAAGAAACAAGCAATATGGCAGACATGAACAGCAAATTAATTAAAATGGAACTGGACACTTGCTCGGCTATTTCAGTCATTACACCAAATGAGTTTCAACAACATTTGAAAGATACTGAACTGAAGCCTGCAGATATCCAACTAAGAAATTATACTAGAGAAAAGATAACTCCTGTGGGAATGACATTTGTAACAGTGAAATACAACAACCAGCAAGCCAAATTGGACTTGTGTGTGGTAAAAACAGAAGGGCTAACATTATGGGATGTGATTGGCTGAAACAAAGTTCAAAGTAAATTTATTATTAAAAGTATATATATCTGTCACCATATGTCACCCTGGGCTTCATTTTCTTGTGGGCACACTCAGTAAATCAAATGTCCATATTATAAACAATAAAATACTGCACCCAACATTGTAGATAACAGTGTGCAAATGACAACAAACTGCAAATACAAAAGAAAAAAGTAATAACATCCACCGCTGCCTGTGAGGAGTTTCTATGTTCTCCCCATGACTGTGTGGGTTTCCTCTGGGTGCACCGTTTTCCTCCCATAGTCTAAAGTCATGCCAGTTGGTAGGTTAATTGGTCATTGTAAAATGTCCCATGATTAGGCTAGATTAAATCAAGGGATGGCTGGGCAACACAAATCTAAGGGCCGGAAGGGCCTATTCCCCACTGTATCTCAATAAAAATAAATAAGCAATAAATATCATGAGATGAAGAGTTATTGAAAGCGATTCTATTAGTTGTGGGATCAGTTCCGTAATGGGACAAGTGAAGTTGAATTAAGTTATTCCCTCTGGTTCAAGAGTCCACTGGCTGAGAGTTAATAACTGTTCCTGAACGTGGTGGTGTGCGTCCTGAGGCTCCTGTACCTTTGGCTCTTGTGGGCTGAGGGCCTGTAATGTGCTGTAGATTTCTATGTTCTATGTTCTTCCTAATGGCAGCAGTGAGAAAAGAGCATGACATGGCTGCTGGGTGTCCCTGATGAAGGATGCTGCTTTCCTGCAACATCACTCCGTGTAGATGTGCTGAATGATGGGGAGGGCTTTACCTGTGATGGACTGGGATGTCCACTACTTTTTTGTAGGATTTTCCGTTCAAGAACTTTGGTGTTTCCATACCAGGCTGTGTTGCAGCCAGTCAATATACTCTCCACCACACATCTATAGAAGTTTGTCAGTCTTTTGATGTTCTACCAAATCTTTGCAAACTTCTGAGGAAGTAGAGGCACTGCTGTGCTTTCTTTGTAATTCCACTTTCATGCTGGGCCCAGGACAGGTCCTCTGAAATGATAACAGCAAGGAATTTAAAGTTACTGACTTGAGCTTGCAAACTGAAATGTTCTCTCAACCTAAGGACTCACTTTCAAGGACACTTCATCTCGTGACCTCAATATTTATTGTTTATTAATTTATTATTATTTCCTCCTTTCTTCTTGTATTTACAGAGTTTGTTGTCTTTTGCACACTGGCTGAACACCCGTTGGTGCTGTCTATCATTGATTCTATTATGGTTATTATATTATGTATTTATTGAGTATGTCTGCAAGAAAATGAATCTCAGGGTTGTATATGGTGACATATATATTCTTCAATAATAGATTTATTTTTAAATCTTCACCTCTAATTCCCCCAATGAGAACTGGTTCATGGACCTCCGATTTCCTTCTCCTGAAGTTAATAATCAGCTCAACACACACAAAATGCTGGAGGAACTCAGCAGGCCAGGCAACATCTATGAGAAAAAGAACAGTTGACATTTCGGGACAAAACCTTTCGGCAGGTCTGGAGAAAAAAAGCTGAGGAGTAGATTTGAAAGGTGGAGGAACAGGAGAGAGAAACACCAGGTGATAGGTGAAACTTGGATGAAGAGGGATGGACCAAAGAGCTAGGAAATTGATTGGTGAAAGAGACAGATAGAAGGCTATGGAAGAAAGAAGAAAGGTGGGGTGGCTGGGAAGGAGCACCAAGGTGAGACAATGGGTGGGCAAGGACATAACATGAGAGAGGGACAAGGGGATGGGAAATGGTGAAGGGTGGGGGGGGGGGTGGAGGCATTACTGGAAATTTGAGAAATCGATGGTCGTGCCATCAGGTTGGAGGCTACCCAAACAGAATACAAGGTGTTGTTCCTCCAACCTAAGTGTGGCCTTATCCTAATAGTGAAGGATTTCTGTCTCTTTCACCAATCAACTTCCTAGCTCTTTGCTTCATCCCTCTCCCTCCAAGTTTCATCTATCACCTGGTGTTTCTCTCTCCCCTCCTCCCACCTTTCAAATCTACTCCTCAGCTTTATTTTCTCCAGTCCTGCCAAAAAGTTTTGGCCTGAAACATCAACTATATTTTTTTCCATAGATGCTGCCTGGCCTGCTGAGTTCCTCCAGAATTGCTCAGTTTTACAGCATCTGCAGACTTCCTCTTGTTTGACAATAATCAGCTCCTTGGTCTTGCTTACATTGAGTGAGAGGTGGTTGTAATGGTACCACTCGACCAAATTTTCAGTCTCCCTTCTATATGCTGGTTCGTCACCACCTTTGATTTGGTCAACAGTGGTGTTGTCAGCAAACGTCATTATGGCTTAGCCACACAGTGTAAAGTGAGTAGAGCAGAGGGCTGATTACACATTCTTGTGGTATACCTGTGCAGATGGAGATAGCGTTGCCTATCGAAACTGACAGGATCTGCAGGTGAGAAAATCCAGCATTCAGTTGCACAAGGAGGTATTGAGGCCAAGGTATTGAAACTTATTGATTAGTGTTGAGGGGATGATAGTATTGAATGCTGAGCTGTAGTCAATAAAGACCATCCTGGTGTATGTATCATTACTGTCCAGAAGTTCTAGGGTTGAGTGAAGAGCCAATGAAATGGCATTTGCTGCTGGGCAAATTGGAGTGGATCCAATTCACTTCTCAGGCAGGAATTGATGTTTCATCACCAGCCTCTCAAAACACTTAATCACAGTGGATGTAAGTGCTACTGGATGATAGTCTTTGAGGCAGGTTACCATGTTCTTCACAGGCACCGGTATAAAGCGAGAGGTTAAAGATTTCAGTGAACACTGCAGTCAGTTGATCAGCACAGGGGTTAAGTACTCAGCCAGGTACCCCAGATGGGCTGGATGCTTCATGTAGGTTCACCTTCCTGAAGGATGCTCTTACGTCAGTCTCAGAGGCTAAAATCACAGGATCGTTGGGGCTGTGGGAGTTTATGATAGTTCCTCCATGTTTTGATGGTCAAAGCAAGCACAGAAGGCATTGAGCTCATCTAGAAGTAAAGCCCCATTGTCACCTGTGTCGCTTCATTTCACTTTATAAGAGGTGACAGTATTCAATTCCTGCCAAAGCTGCTGAGCATCTTTCATGGATTCAAGTTCAGTTTGGAATTGCCATTTTGCCCAAGAGATAGCTTTCCAGAGATTGAAACTGGACCTCTTGTAACATTGTTAGTCACCATACTTGAATGCCTCTGATCTGGGTTCTCAGTAGATTGGGGATCTCATGGTTTATCTGGGGATTCTGGTTGGGGAAGACTGAATGATTCTGTGGGGAACACACTCAGCTATGACTGTTATTATAAAGTCCATTACAACCATGGTGTATTTGTTCAGATTCACAGATGACCATAAGACCATAAGCTATTGGAGCAGAATTAGGCCATTCAGCTCCGCCACTTCCCTCTCAACCTCATTCTCCTGCCTTCTCCCTATAAACTTCACATCCTGACTAATCAGGAACCTATTAACCTCCACCTTAAATATATCCACTGACTTGGCCTCTACAGCCACCTGTGGCAACGATTTCCACGGATTCACCACACTTGGGCTAAAGACATTTCTCCTTATCCCTATTCTAAATCGATGTCCCTCTATTCTGAGGCTGCGTCCTCTGGTCCTAGACCCTCTAAACATAGAAAACATCCTCTCCACATCCACTCCATCCAGGCCTTTCAACATTCGATAGGTTTCAATGAGATTCCCCTCATTCTTCTAGGCCAGCAAATCAATCGCTCTTCATACGAAAAGCCTTTCATTTTCAGAATCATTCTCGTAAACCTCCTCTGAACCGTCTCAAATGTCAGAAGATCCTTTAATAGACAATAGAGAGTAGGTAGGTCATTCGGCCCTTCTAGCCAGCACCGCCATTCACTGTGATCATGGCTGATCATACACAATCAGTACCCTGTTCCTGCCCTCTCCCTATATCCCTTGACCCCGCTATCTATAAGAGCTCTATCTAACTCTGTCTTGAACGCATCCAAATACTTGGCCTCCACTGCCTTCTGGGGCAGAGCATTCCACATATCCACCACTCTCTGGGTGAAAAAGTTTTTCTGCATCTCTGTTCTAAATGGCCTACCCCTTATTCTTAAACTGTGGCCTCTAGTTCTGGACTCACCCATCAGCGGGAACATGCTTCCTGCCTCCAGCATGTCCAATCCCTTAATAATCTTATATGTTTCAATCAGATCCCCTCTCATTCTTCTAAATTCCAGTGTATACAAGCCCAGCCGCTCCAATCTTTCAACATATGACAGTGCCGCCAATCCGGGAATTAACCTTGTGAACCTACGCTGCACTCCCTCAATAGCAAGAATGTCCTTCCTCAAATTTGGAGACCAAAACTGCACACAATACTCCAGGTGGGGTCTCACCAGGGCCTTGTACAGCTGCAGAAGGACCTCTTTACTCCTATACTCAATTCCTCTTGTTATAAAGGCCAGCATGCCATTAGCTTTCTTCACTGCTTGCTGTACCTGCATGCTTGCTTTCATTGACTGATGTACAAGAACACCTAGATCTTGTTGTACTTCCCCTTTTCCTAACTTGACTCCATTTTGATAGTAATCTGCCTTCCTGTTCTTGCCACCAAAGTGGATAACCTCAAATTTATCCACATTAAACTGCATCTGCCATACATTTGCCCACTCACCCAACCTGTCCAAGTCACCCTGCATTCTCATAACATCCTCCTGACATTTCACACTGCCACCCAGTTTTGTGTCATCGGCAAATTTGCTAATGTTACTTTTAATCCCTTCATCTAAATCATTAATGTATATTGGAAACAGCTGCGGTCCCAGCACCGAACCTTGTGGTACCCCACTGGTCACAGCCTGCCATTCCGAAAGGGACCCGTTAATCACTACTCTTTGTTTCCTGTCAGCCAGCCAATTTTCAATCCATGTCAGTACTCTGCACCCAATACCATGTGCCTTAATTTTGTCCACTAATCTCCTATGTGGGACTTTATCAAAAGCTTTCTGGAAGTCCAGGTACACTACATCCATTGGCTCTCCCTTGTCCATTTTCATAGTTACATCCTCAAAAAACTCCAGAAGATTAGTCAAGCATGATTTTCCCTTCATAAATCTATGCTGACTCAGACTGATCCTTCTACTGCTATCCAAATGTGTCATAATTTCCTCTTTTATAATTGACTCCAGCATCTTTCCCACCACTGATGTCAGGCTAACTGGTCTATAATTCCCTGTTTTCTCTCTCCCTCCTTTCTTGAAAAGTGGGACAACATTAGCCACCCTCCAATCAGCAGGAACTGTTCCTGAATCTATAGAACATTGGAAAATGATTACCAATGTATCTACAATTTTTAGAGCCACCTCTTTAAGTACACTGGGATGCAGACCATCAGGTCCCGGGGATTTATCAGCCTTCAGACACAACAGTCTATCCAACACCGTTTCTTGCCTAATATAAATTTCCTTCAGTTCATCCTTTACCCTTGTTCCTTTGGCCACTATTACATCTGGGAGATTGTTTGTGTCTTCCCTAGTGAAAACAGATCCAAAGTACCTGTTCAACTCGTCTGACATTTCCTTGTTCCCCATAATAAATTCACCTGTTTCTGTCTTCAATGGCCCAATTTTGGTCTTAACTATTTTTTTGCTATTCACATACCTAAAGAAGCTTTTAGTATCCTCCTTTATATTCTTGGCTAGTTTACCTTCGTACCTCATTTTTTCTTGGCGTATTGCCTTTTTTGTTATCTTCTGTTGCTCTTTAAAAGCTTCCCAGTCCTTCGGTTTCCCACTCATCTTTGCTATGTTATACTTCTTCTCTTTTATTTTTATACTGCCCTTTACTTCCCTCGTCAGCCACGGCCGCCCCTTACTCCCCTTAGGATCTTTCTTCCTCTTTGGAATGAACCGATCCTGCACCTTCTGCATTATTCCCAGAAATACTTGCCATTGTTGTTCCACTGTCTTCCCTGCTAGGGTATTGTTCCATTGAACTTTGGCCAGCTCCTCCCTCATAGCTCCATAGTTCCCTTTGTTCAACTGTAATACTGACACATCCGATTTTCCCTTCTCCTTCTCAAAGTGTAGTTAAAACATATCATATTATGGTCACTACCTCCTAATGGTTCCTTTACCTCCAGGTCCCTGATCAAATCCGGTTCATTGCACAACACTAAATCTAGAATTGCCTTCTCCCTGGTAGGCTCCAGTACAAGCTGTTCTAGGAATCCATCTCGGAGGCACTCCACAAACTCCCTTTCTTGGGGTTGTTACGAATGTGCCACAGCTCTGAGGGGCCGAAGGGTGCAGGGTAGCCCCCCTCCTTTGTGAGAATCGCAAGATCACTATTAAGTCCGTTCAGGAGACCCAGGAAATGAGAGAAAGACATGCAGAATCCACAAAGAGTTGGAATGTGTCCTGGCCTCCGAAAGGCGGACCCATTGATACCGGCTATTGTCTCTTGGAGATGGACTTGTGTATTGCATCCTGTACTATACATCGAAGCCCCAAGCAATGAACCGAGGGGGAGGTTGGTGGAGGGATTGCATCATCCCAACCTGATTGACACCTGAGACCCTGTGAGTCAGGATAAAAAGAGGGTCTGTGGGAACAGCCCCTCAGACGCACCAGAAGAAACGCTAACGATCCCGTAATAGCAAAAATCAGTGGAAGGCCACGTGCGTCCTTTTCTGTTTGCTCCGGAATTGGTGGGCCCTGTACCACGGCAGAACGGTTTTTAGCTAACAACGGGGAAATCAACTCCCAACGACTCTCGAAGGATTGACATCATAAAAGGAATGGGCAAGTTTTAACCCGTCTTTCTCTCCAACCCAAAAGCTGCAGCTTGAATGAACTGAGTGACTTTTATATTTCCATCGGACAATACATTATCCCCTAGACAATGATAGAGCTATTTCTTATTGATTATTATTATACCCGCGCTTTTAGATTTAGTATTGACGACGTATATTATCTGTATGCTTGCATTGATATTATTTTGTGTATTTTTATCAATAAATACTGTTAAAAATAGTACCATCAGACTTCAACGGACCTCTCTATCTTTGCTGGTAAGTGACCCAGTTACGGGGTACGTAACAATTGGGGGCTCATCCGGGATTTGACACCAAATTGGGAGGCCAGTGAATCGGGCTTGTAAGTCCAAACTTGGATATGTTTACGCGGGTAGCCAGACGGGAAACCAGCAAAGATGGATGTGGGTGAATTTATAGAAAACCTGACTCTGGAGGCGCTAGAGGCGGCCACCAAATCAGACTTGATAAATTTGGCGAAGGGGTTAAACCTCGCAGAGGTGAGGTTGTCAATGAAAAAGTGGGA
Source organism: Hemitrygon akajei (assembly GCF_048418815.1). Classification (NCBI taxonomy): domain Eukaryota; kingdom Metazoa; phylum Chordata; class Chondrichthyes; order Myliobatiformes; family Dasyatidae; genus Hemitrygon; species Hemitrygon akajei. The sequence continues at coordinate 58,633,470 of NC_133140.1, forward strand.
GGTGCGAAGGGCAATAACTCAGTATTATATTGGGAAGAATGTGTTTGCAGCTGAGGTATTGGAAAATATCCCTGAAAAGGTACCAGCTAGTGGGATGGCTCAGTTAGAGTTGGAGAAATTAAGGTTGGAACATGCAATTAAGTTAAAGCAGCTGGAAGCAGCTGAGAAGGAGAATGAAAGGGCCGAGAGAGAAAGAGAGCACGCGCTCCAGCTAAAGGAGATAGAGGTGAAACGGGAGAATGAAAGAGCCGAGAGAGAGAGAGAGAAAGAGAGGGAAAGGGCCGAGAGAGAAAGGGAGCATGCGCTCCAGCTAAAGGAGTTAGAGGTGAAACGGGAGCAGGAAAGAGCTGAGAAACAAAGAGAGCACAAAATTCAGTTAAAACAGCTGGAAGCAGCTGAGAAGGAGAAAGAAAGAGCCGAGAGAGAGAGAGAAAAAGAGAGGGAAAGAGCTGAGAAAGAGAAGGAAAGGGCCGAGAAGGAGAGGGAGGCAGAGAAACAGAGGAAACATGACTTGGAGATGGAGAAGTGAAGGCAAGAGCAACGAGTTCAGGGGTCAGACCGAGAGGAGCGGTTTAATGTTAGTCGGGAGTTGAGGTTAGTACCTCCGTTCGAGGAGATGGATGTTGGTAGTTATTTCTTGCTTTTTGAAAAGGTGGCAGTGAATCAGAAGTGGCCCAGAGATCAATGGGTGGCGTTGTTACAAAGTGTGTTAAAAGGGAAGGCACAGCGGGCATATACGGCGTTGTCCATGGAGGAGGAAGAGGAGGAGAGTTATGACAAAGTAAAGGCGGCCATTCTCCGGAGTTATGAGTTAGTACCTGAAGCGTATAGACAAAAGTTCAGAAATCTAAAGAAAGGGTGGAATCAGACGTATACCGAGTTTGCCTATGAGAAGGGTGTGCTCTTGGACCGTTGGTGCACAGCAGAGATAGTGGAAGAGGATTATTAGCGTCTCAGGGAGTTAATTCTGATTGAGGAATTTAAAGGTTGTGTTTCGGAGGATATCTGGATGTATTTGAATGAGAAGCCGAATAAGTCCATCTCAGAATTTGCTAGGTTCGCAGATGAATATACCCTAACCCACAAGACAAAGTTTTCCTCGAATAAAAGTTCCCAGAGAGACTGTGGGAACAATCGAGAAAGCCCGCCGGCTGAGGCAGATGTCCCGCCGGGAGCTAGTGGTAAGATTGAGGGGGAGAGGCAAGACGGCCAGAGATTTCCGGGCTTGACCTGTTTTAATTGTGCAAAAGGGGGGCATATTGCATCTAGGTGCTTTGCTCCGAAGAAAGAGACAGGAAAAGGGAAAGCAGCAGTCCCTATCGGATGTGCCGTGGTAATCAGTAAATTGACAAGAGAGCCCTGGGTAGACAGAGTACGAGAAGGGTCTGAGACTTGTATGTCAAACAGAACCGTGTCTGTGAGGGAGGGAGGCACCCCAGTTCCAGTATGGATCTGGAGAGACACGGGGCCTGAACTATCATTGATCAGCAGTAAGGTACTAGATTTTGGTCGCAAGACGGGAATGGTAGCTGTGAAAGGAATAGGCAAAGGGACGGAAATGGTCCCCTTGCATAGGGTCATTATGAATTGTGACCTAGTCTCTGGACCCGTTGAAATGGGGGTGCGATCAGCGTTCCCGAGAACTGACGCGGACGTCCTTCTGGGTAACGATTTAGCTGGTGGTAAGGTTCGGTCAGCAATGACACTGACGAGCCGGCTGGTGAGCGTTGCAGCCCCACCCCTAGCGTCCAAGATCTATCTTGCATGCGCGGTTACTCGCAGCATGTCGAGAAAGGCAGCTGAGAACGAGAGCAGTTTAAATCTGGCCAGTGTCGATTTGGCCGAGACGTTTTTACCGACCCTGTACCACGAGGGTTTAGAGGGTGGTAAAACGAAGAGTAGTAAAGTGAAAGAGAGTAAGGGAGAGGAGGTAGATCTCCCTTAGCGAGGAGAAAAGTTCTAGAGGCAGGATATAAAGATGAGAAACAGGTAGAGCTGTTAAAAGGTCCAGAGTTGGACATGGATGATCTGTCTGGTTTGGCAGAACTGTTTGAAGAAGTTGAAAATTCTAAAGGTGTTCCCGATAATGAACTGAGGGCAGTCCTAGATGAAAAGGGTGCCCTTACCTTGAAGAAGTCTGCTGGGTTGGTAGATGAGGTTGTTTCAGCCCACGGGGTTGAGTTTACTCCGGAAGGGAGTTGCCCAGAGAGTAGCTGGGAGAATCAGGGGAATTTAGGGTTTGGACCGGGTACGGGTATTGAAAACCTGGAAGAGGCAAATGGCCCGTTGGAGTGTGTCCAAGATGTGGATGCACGTGGTACTGAACCTAGTAATGAAGCTCAGAAAAAATCTGAGGTATTTGATTCAGTTGACAAGGAAGGCAGTCCTTGTGGGTCAGATAGACTTGGTTCAGCGAAGAAAGGATTAACCTTGGTAATAGTGGGAAGTGAGAGTTCCCAGGTGTTTGTGCTCAAAGATGTGTTAAAAGTTAATGCGGAGATCAAAAGTGGGGAGATGAGTATTATCATTGAAGGAAACGGGAAATATGTAGTTCCCAAATCGAATGAAGAAAATTTAAAACCTGCGGATCACTTACAGGTTGAGTTGGAAGACGACTGGGCCCCCCATGCTATTGTTATTCCAGAGTGTGGTGTGAAAAGGCAGAATTTTAAATGCTGCTTGAACAAAGAGTTCGAACTGAAAACTAATAGCCTGAAGGGTCCTGAAGAGAAAGCTAGCAACTTGCATAAAATTAAAGAATTGGGTGGAAATTCAGAAGATGGTCTAAGTTTGGGACACAGTGTTGATAAAATAACTCCTATGAAAGAAGCGGGTGAAAGCCTATTTCGCCAGGGTACCCAAGCTCCCCATGTGGGAACTAACTGGAAAAGAAACGAGGGTTAATGGGGACGCCATTTTTAAATAGCAGAAACCGGTTTTAAGGGATTTTGACAAAGCCTGTGAATAATAAAAGACAACCCCCATGGAAGCCTGCCTGTTAAGTTTGAAAGCAACATAACGATTAGTATTTGCATGAACTTTTGTAGTATACACGTAAGCTTAAGATCACAACTCTTTAGTTTTGTTTGCTGAAAAAAAAATAGGTGGTTACTAAATTGGAGTCTGATGCTACAAGACTTTAGTAGGGTACAAGATGTTAAGATATTAAAGGAAGTGACAATTGTAATCAGTAACCATCCAGATGCTGAGTTGAATGTATAACTGTATTACTCTGTAGTGAAAAGGAAAAGCTTTTGTATTGTGTTAGATTCTAAAATCCTGTAGGACTCTATACTACTTCGTTTTCACCGCTGGTGAAAACGCTTTGAAGAAAGGGGGTGTTACGAATGTGCCACAGCTCTGAGGGGCTGAAGGGTGCGGGGTAGCCCCCCTCCTTTGTGAGAATTGCAAGATCACTATTAAGTCCGTTCAGGAGACCCAGGAAATGAGAGAAAGACATGCAGAATCCACAAAGAGTTGGAATGTGTCCTGGCCTCCGAAAGGCGGACCCATTGATACCAGCTATTGTCTCTTGGAGACGGACTTGTGTATTGCATCCTGTACTATGCATCGAAGCCCCAGGCAATGAACCGAGGGGCAGGTTGGTGGAGGGATTGCATCATCCCAACCTGATTGACACCTGAGACCCTGTGAGTCAGGATACAAAGAGGGTCTGTGGGAACAGCCCCTCAGATGCACCAGAAGAAACGCTAACGATCCCGTAATAGCAAAAATCAGTGGAGGGCCACGTGCATCCTTTTCTGTTTGCCCCGGAATCGGTGGGCCCTGTACCACGGCAGAACAGTTTTTAGCTAACAACGGGGAAATCAACTCCCAACGACTCTCGAAGGATTGACATCATAAAAGGAATGGGCAAGTTTTAACCCGTCTTTCTCTCCAACCCAAAAGCTGCAGCTTGAATGAACTGAGTGACTTTTATATTTCCATCGGACAATACATTATCCCCTAGACAACGATAGAGCTATTTCTTATTGATTACTATTAGACCCGTGCTTTTAGATTTAGTATTGATGACGTATATTATCTGTATGTTTGCATTGATATTATTTTGTGTATTTTTATCAATAAATACTGTTAAAAATAGTACCATCAGACTTCAACGGACCTCTTTATCTTTGCTGGTAAGTGACCCAGTTACGGGGTACGTAACAGGGTCCAGTACCATTCTGATTCTCCCAGTCTACCTGCATGTTGAAATCCCCCACGACAACTGTACCATTACCTTTGCGACATGCCAATTTTAACTCTTCATTCAACTTACACCCTACATCCAGACTGCTGTTTGGGGGCCTGTAGATAACTCCCATTAGGGTCTTTCTACCCTTAGAATTTCTCAGTTCTATCCATACTGACTCTACATCTCCTGATTCTATGTCCCCCCTCGCAAGGGACTGAATATCATTCCTCACCAACAGAGCCACCCCACCCCTCTGCCAGTCAGTCTGTCCTTTCGATAAGATGTATATCCTTGAATATTCATTTCCCAGGCTCTGTCCTCTGTTATTCCCACAACATCATACTTGCCAATTTCCAACTGAGCCTCAGCTCATCTACTTTATTCCTTATACTTCGTGCATTCATATATAATACTTTTAATTCGGTACTCCCCTCTCCTTTCATATCAATTCCTATATCACTTGGCCATACTGTATGATCTCTTCTTGAGCTTTCTACTCCATTGATTCTGTTGTCCTTTTTAACTTTTCTTATTTTCACTTTCCCTTTAACTCCATCCTTATATTTCCAGTTCATCCCCTCCCCCCCACTACTTAGTTTAAACACATCCGTGTTGCAGTGGCAAACCTGTCTGCCAGAATGCTGGTCCCCCGCCTATTAAGGTGCAACCCGTCCCTTTTGTACAATTCATCCCTACCCCTAAACAGATCCCAGTGGTCCAAGAATGTAAATCCTTGCTTCCTGCACCAGTTCCTCAGCCACACATTCAGATCCATTATCTCCCTGTCCCTGCCCTCTCCAGCACGAGGAACTGGAAGCAAACCAGAGATAACCACCCTGGAAGCCCTGCTTTTCAGCCTTCTTCCGAGTTCTCTGAAGTCCCGCTGCAGAATGTCCTTCCTCTTCTTCCCGATGTCATTTGTGCCAACATGCACTACCACTTCCGGCTGTTCACCTTCACCCTTGAGGATTCCCTGCAATCGGTCCATGATGTCCTGGATCCTAGCACCAGGGAAGCAACACACCATCCTTAAATCTCACTTGTTGCCGTAGAAACCCCTTTCTGTACCTCTTACTATGGAGTCCCCTACTACTACGGCTCTTCCTGATGTCTGACTCCTCGGCTCTGCTTCTGCACCAATTTTCGGCTCGCAGACCTGTCCGCCTCTCAGACTGGCAGTATCTTCTGTCCTGACAGCTTCCAAGAAGGTGAACCTGTTTACGAGAGGTACATCCCCTGGGGTCTCCTGTACTTCAAGCATCCTTTCCTTCCTCATCGCGCCCCCTTTCTCTCTTCCAGTATCCTCGGTGTAATGACCTCACTGTAGGTCCTGTCCAGAAAACTCTCGTTTTCGCAGATAAACCTGAGGTCATCCAGTTTTTTTTTCAGTGCTGCAACATGCTCCTTCAGAAGCTGAATCTGGACACACTTTCCACAGCTGTAACAGCCGGGGGCACCATCAGTGCCCCTGACCTCCCACATCATGCACGTAGCACACTGAATCACCTTAGCGGTCATGTCTTCACCCTCTCCAATTCTTTCTTAGATAAGGGGCCCGAAATTGCTCACAATACTCCAAGTAAGGCTTCCCAATGCCTTATAAAACCTCAGTATGGTACCTTTACTTTTCTGGTCTAGTCCTCTCAAAATGAATGCTAACATTACATATGCCTTCCTCACCACCAACTCAACCTGCAAATGAACTTTTAGGGAATCCTGCACAAGGACTCCCAAGTCCCTTTGCACCTCAGATTTTTAAAATTTTCTCCCCATTTAGAATATAGTCTATGCTTTTACTCCTTCTACCAAAGTGCATGACCATACACTTCCTGACACTGTGTTTCATTTGCCACTTCCTTACCTATTCTCCTAATCTGTCCAAGTCCTTCGGCAGCCTCCGTGTTTCCTCAACACTACATTCACCTCCATCTATCTTCGTATCATCCACAAACTTAGCCACAAAGCCATCAATTCCATCATCCAAAACATTGACATACAATGTAAAACTAAGCAGTCCCTGTACCGACCCCACTAGTCAATCAGAAAAGGCTTCCTTTATTCCCACACTTTGCCTCCTGCCAATCCGCCAATGTTCTATCCATGCTAGTATCTTTCCTATAACACTATGGGTCTAATCTTGATAAGCAGCCTTATGAGCGGCACCTTATCAAAGACCTTCTGAAAATCCATGTAAATAACATGCACTGAGTCTCCTTTGTATATCTTGCCTGTTATTCCCTCAAAGAATTCTAACAGATTTGTCAGGTAAGTATTTCCTTTAAGAAAACCATTCTAACTTTGGCCTATTTTATCATATGTCTCAAAGTACCCCGAAATCTCATCCTTAATAATGGACTTCAACATCTTCCCAACCACTGATCCCTTCTCTCAGGTACATAAGAAAGAAAACACCTCCCCTCATTGGCCAGTGCACATTCCAAAGCCCCCATTATCTCTAGTCATAACCCAAACCCTGCAGCTACAGAGAAACCATTACATTAGCAGTGAAACCTTTCCCAGGGTGTTATAGTTTTTAAAGCAAAGTAGATAATTTCACATTTCTTCATTTTCTTTTCTATCCATGAAAATTTTTGCCCACTCGCTTACGGTGTTCATCTGCTTTCCAACCATTGTATATCGTGACAATACACTCAGTTTCTCCAAATAATCCAAGAATATATATTTTAAATAATATTTGATGCATCAGCACAGATTCCTGTGACACCCTTTATTACAACTTACCAACATGCAATGGACCCATTTATTCTGATCCCCTGTTTTCAGTTGGTTAGCCAATTTTTTACTTATGCTATTCGTTACCCTCAAATTCAATAGTTCCCATCATCACATGCAGCATTTTTTATTTCACACCCTACTGAATGCCATTTAGGACATCCTCAAAGAAATCTAAAAATTTCCCTTTCATAACATTTTCTTGACTCAGCTGAATTATATTATGTTCTTCTAAATATTCTGTATAATAAATTTTAACAAATTTCAGCTGTTGCCTAATAACAGATGTTAGACTACTGACCTACAGGTTTTGCTTTCTGTCTCCTTCCTTTCTTGAAAAAGGGGATTGTTTTTACAATTTTTCATCCATTTGGGCCTTGCCAGAATCTAGAAAAATTGGTAAGGTCACAACAAAAGTATCCATTCTTTCTGCAGCCACTTCTTTTAGAACATTTGGATTTTGCAGGCTGCCAGCAACCCAGATTCACTATCAGGCACAGGCAAGGACTCAGGTGAAGTGGCAATGGGAGGATCACAAATGCTGCCACTCCAAGACAGAACAATTGATTTTAGCATCACAGAGCCATTTTCATTCCCTGGGAGAGACAGACAACTCAACCAATTAACCCTCTGCTGGCAGATTGCTGCAGTATAGTGACATATTGAAAGCCCCACTGAACAATAGTATTCAAAGCCATTAGTGCAGCTGGGTGAGGTTACATGGCTGCAGGGTGAGATTGCATAGCAGTTGTCAGCAGCATTTATCTTTCATTTTATACTGCAATAGAACCTGAGACATTAGCCAACAGAGATTGCATCATGATTGAATCCAGAAGAGCTATCCATCACCTCCCAGTTGAAATGGCTGCACAAAACACATGCAGTTTCTTTGCCGATCCTGATTTGTTTGATCTTTCATACATTTTTGTAGATAGATCAAACAAACAACCATCTACTTCTCTAGTAGTGACAAGAATTATTAAGTGGCAATTGGCCTCCTTTATTCACTTAATAGAGCCTGCTTTGTGTTGTGAATTCTTGGCTATATGAATGAAAACAAGCAATATAAGGGGAAAGGGGCAACTAGGAGGTCCAAGCTTCACCAGTGCAACTGGTAAACAGGAATAGATTCAGCAGTTCAATGGCAGATAAAATAATGATGACATCTTCCGATGAGTCAATAAGATGCTGGAAATCCAAAAGTAAAACAGAAACTGCAGGAAACAATAAGCAGTTCAGACAGCATCTATGGCGAGAGGAAACTAGACAACAGAGAACGGTTCAGGCTGATGACCTGCACTGACTGCGTTTCTTTCTCCACAGATGCAGGCTGTGCTGCTGAGCATTCCCAGATATTCTGTTTCTGTTATTAGTTCACACACAGTTAGATTGTTCTTGCCAGTCTGGTTATGCACCGCCCTTTTCTGTAAGAGAAAGAGGGTATGTGAATGTGAGTCTGTCATGGTTGAATAACTGAGCAACATACACAAAATGCTGGAGGAACGCACAGGCACAGGCCAGGCAGTAGTCGACATTTCAGGCCAAACCCCTCAGTCCTTCCGAAGGGTTTCAGCCCAGGATATTGACTGTACTCTTTTCCATAGATGCTGCCGGGCCTGCTGAGTTCCTCCAGCATTTTGTGTGTGTTGCTCGGATTTCCAGCATCTGCAGATTTTCTCTTGTTTATGGTTGAATAATTTCTGGCCTATGGATGTAGACATGTGGTTTGGTATAATGCTAAATATATAAGGGTGCAGTGGACCCCTTGGGTAACAACTAAAACAATAAATGGCAACCTTGTGCTGCTCTCTCGTTTTGCATTCATAATGCCTGCCAGAGATCTTTTTCTCAGTTCTAATATGCATTTCCTATGCTCCAGTATTAAAAAACAAAATGATATAAAGTCAGACACAGTATTAATCTACATGATCAGACCGACAAGACCCTATCTACAGTAGGTGTACACCTCCATAATTGAGTAAAAACGCAATCTATTATTTGGTTTTGAAATAACCAAAATCAGATTGAGTATGGTATGAATTGGTTAACAATTTGAGTATACTGCAATGCTTTCTATAAAGTGGATGATTTTTCTTTCGGTTGGGAAACATATGAAAGGAAGTCCTTATGTATGGCAAATGCTCTTTGTTAAGAGAACGGGAACACTCGAAAATAATGACATTCGTTATTAGCACGGAACCTTTTTTAAGATTTCTGTTACTACTGTGAACTTCCATTGGAATCAGAAAAGACTTACTGGTTTTCTTACTGTAATGACAAAATATCTTATTTTGTACTCTTTATTTTATACACTTCCGCTGCAGTTTCACTGAACTTTCCAGTGGTGCTGTCCCACATTCTTTAAGAATATTGACCTCTAACGGCGTTGGTAGGTTAAAGCATTATTCCACAAATTACTAAAACATGACATCTGCATTTTATGTTCTTCAGATTTCTGTACTGATCCTTTAGCTTTTTTTAAAAATGGACGCATCAACATTGTGCATTCCTACAGCAATTATGACACATCAGTGATCTAATCCTTTGGTAAATGTGCTGTTCAGCATCAGGTCCTTTTGTTTCTAACGTGGAACAGACAATGGTGTAGACAGAATTTGCAGCAATGGCGATGTATTTCGTGGGAGGCGACCCTGGCGTTGCAGGGATGTTGCAGGGTTCCTTAGCTCGTTATTGGCCACTGAGTTTTATCTCCCAGGAGACTGACGCAATCCGTCTCTGAAATCAACCTGTTCGAGGCATTGATCAGCTGATACAGTGAAATAGTATAAAAGAGCAGCCGGCACCATCTCACTGCCTTCTCCAACCAGATTCAGCAGCCGAAAATTCTCATCAGTCGCAGCAAGAAGCCAGCAGCGTGAGAATGAGAGAAATCGTCCACATTCAGGCCGGCCAATGTGGCAATCAGATCGGTGCTAAGGTAAATGATATTGCTGTTACAAGTGTGGAATTAGTAAATTACAATAAATTGCGATATGTGCTCAATAACTTTTTCGTTGAAAGAAAAAAGTAGTTATCTAAATTTAACTAATTTGTCATTTAATTGTTGCTTTATTGTAAGGTAGGTTTAATTAACATTTCTTTATCATTAGTAAACGAAATTGTGCTCAATGTGGAAAGTATGTGTTTTCTGTTTTCCTTTCATTCATGCAGTTCATCCTTCCTGTGAACACCATGAATTGCGGTATTTTATTTGGTTCTTTGTTAGAATTTTTTTACTTGGCATCGGCAAGTTTTGTTGTGGAGTCTGCCTGCTGGCTGCTTCTCGCTGAGACGCATGCTCTGCAGACAGCCACGCCCGAGACTGCAGATACAAGAGGGAGAAAGTGATTAGCTCAGCCCTGCCGCACTGTCCGAGCACAGCACCGCCGCAGGCACCGCTGTATTTGCATGAAGTCAGCGCCTGCAGGGTGGAGCCACGATTTCAAAAATGGAAAAAAACAAAGCCTCAGTGTTTGAAATCAATGTCATATTCACGGAGCGACCAAATGATTATGAATAACCTTGGTAGGGGGGCTTTGTCGTCTTGTTTCACCCATAATCCGCGGTCGTTTTTTTACTGAGAACATTCTTAAACGATTCAGTAAACCTGCAATACAAGTGATGACATACTAAGTAATTCTTGGTGATGGTTCATACATTTGAAAGGTGATTACCAAATGGATTTGCTTAGTGCTAATCCGTTATCTGGAGAATCTGTTAATCTTGCCAAATAAATCAAAGTTTAACGAAATGGCAATGGAATAGAAACGTAATCTGAATAAAGGTTAATTCATGGGCGGGGAAAAGCACAATCATGGATAGAGATAGAATAATTATTCTAACTTGGTGGTCGTGACGACGTCATACATACAAGAACGCCAAGACATACCAAGATGAAAGTAAAATCTGGCGAGCATTCAATGAGTAGGGGCTGGGATGTGGTCATTTCTATTCAATCGCTGTCTGGCGTAAAGGATACGGGTGGTACGTGATGAGGCTCACAATACCGTGGTCTCGGAACCCATTGCCTGTTGGGGGGGGGGGGGTTCTTTGCCGAGCACAAAAGTCGGAATTAAACGGGTGTGGTTATTTTAACGTAATTTGGAAAACTGCCCTAATTAAATGGTGGTGCTGGGACACAAAGAAGTTCCTTCTTTCTCTGTAGGGATTCGTAAATCGATATGACATTTTCAACGATTGGCACAGCTATGGGTAAAATGGTTCCCTTTGGCTGCGTACACAGAATAAATTATATGTATTACTGCAAAACACTAAACCTGAAATAACACATTGCGCAGGGCAACCCAGAATAAAACAAATTCATATCTGTTCAAATGCCTTCAAACACTATGCATTTTCAACTACTGTAATTTTAGTTAAACTACTGGAGGATTGCAATAGGCTGGAAACTATTATTCTCCTATCAGATGTCAGTAAATGCACAATGTGCAGTTTTAATACTTGTGACGGCTGAGCGCGCTCCATGATGTGCCACGGGAAGAACTGTTCAGCTGACAAATGTCCTAATGCACGATGCGTGTCCCTGATCTTGGCTTGTCTACACGGTCTGCCTCAGACCAGTGATCTGCGCCAAATGGCTAAAGGCTAACCTTTTTAATAATTGCAGACCTAAGAATCCTGAATCACTTTATGCTCATCAACACAAGGGTTAAAAAAAATTAACTGGACGAACTCGGCGAGTCCAGCAGCGTATGTGTATCTGTGCATGGGGGGAGGAGGAGGAACAGTCAACAGTTTGGGTGCAGAGCGTGCAGGAAATCTCTGATAAGAAGAGAGGGAGAGGGGCAAGACGGGCGTGAAGGCGATGGGGTGGATTGAGAGGTGGAGATGGTGAGGGGGGAGGGATGGAGCTGGGAGACAAGCGCATTAGGTAATAGGTGACAGCCAGGACTAAATGAAAGAAAATAGAGTCTGGTGGGGGAGGGGGAGGTGAAAGTCGAGACAAAGGATGGGGGAGGAGGTGATAAGTAGAGACACAAAGGATACTAATCAGGTTCCAGCACTGGTAAGGATAGTGAAAATGCTAACATTTTATGGGAAAGATGAGCAAATGGAACTGATGCGGGAGGTTGAAATGAATGGGTAATAAGTGGGAGGGGGACAAAAATAAGGAGAAAGAGCAGGAAGCATGGGATAACAATAATAGAATTATTATTTTAGCTTGCATTGCACCTTACCCTGACCGTGGAGAAGGCCCTGGATGGACAGATCAAATGGGAAGGGGAGTTGAAATGGCATGAAACCAGGAGCTTGGATGACCTTGCAGATAAGAGTGCTGATGCTTTTCAAACCAGTCACCAAGTCTGCACACTGAATCTAATACACAAGTTTGGAGGAGATGCCCAAAAACCTTCCCCTCCACTGGAAGGGCAGTTAGGTCTCTACATAGTAATGAGCAGGGATGTATACGAACAAATGTTGCACAGGAAAGGGTGTATATTTTGCAATAGTAATGTGGAAACAATAATTCCTGCGAAAACAATGATTTAGTTATGGTCTGGATGGAATAAACGATTAAAGACAGATTTCTCCTTTTCTGATTACTTCAACTAATCATTCCAAAAAACGTTATATTTAAACTTAAAGTTGTGATACTCTCCTCTGTGCATCTATAGAAGCTTATCAATGTTTTCGGAGACATCCTGAATCTATTAAAGTAGAGGCTATCATGCTTTCTTTGTGATGACACTTAATGTGCTGATCAGATACTCTGATATGTTAACACCAAGGAATTCAAAACCACTGTCCATCACCTCAGTTCCCCTAATGAGGACTGGCTCGTGAACCTCTGGCTTCTTCCTCCTACAGTTGATAATTAGTTCTTCAGTTTTGCTGACTTGAGAGGTTATTGTGGCAGATTTTTAATCTCCTTCCTATATGCTGATTCATCACATCCTTTGATTTGGTCAACAACAGTGAAGTCACCAGCAAATTTAAATACAGCACTGGAGTTGTACTTAACCACACAATCATAAGCATGAAGTGAATAGCTCAGTGATGCACTTTTGCTGATGGTGATTGTAGAGATGCTATTGTCAATCATACTGAAGTCTGCCAGTGAGGAAATTGAGGATCCAGTTGCACAGGGAGGTTCTCTGGCCCAGGTCTTGGAGCTTAGAGATTAGTTGAGGGGATGATAGTGTTGAATGCTGAGCTGTTGTCAATGAAGAGCATCCAGGTCTGCCAGAGCATGGCATTTGCTGTCACCTATTGATCACTTTACCAACTGTTCACCTTGGTTCATTTTAGTCTTAAACTCCAATAAAGTCAGTTCATATTATTAAGATATAGTACAATAGGATAAAACATATTTTAATAAATAAATAGAAATTCTATAGCTCCTTTCGTTGTCAAAGCGATTCAATTAAATATTGGGATCCATAGCTATTTATGTTGGAAAATATTGCAGCCAACTGGCATGCAATAATGTCCAATGAGAAACAATGAATGTTAACTAATCAGATAAGTGTTTTGATGGTCATAATTATTTCATTAGTAAATTTATCAGATATTTAGGCTGTTTACTTTGTCACATTGGTAATAAAAATCTAATAAATGTCCCACATGGAAGAAAATGGCAATTGCTATAATTTATATTTATCAAAAACGAATAGGTAGTTGGCATAGTTACATATTATCCTGACTTAGAAAGGTATCTTACTACGGTTCTTGGGTCAAAATCCTAGAACTCCTTAACTAATAGCTCTGTATTTTCAAAACACTAACTCCAGTAGTATGAGGACAGTTCACACTTTAAATTAGAAATGGAAGGAGGGGATAATAAAAGAGCACTTTTATTTCCATTACCAAACATACAATGAACTCTAGCCATTTGTTCCAATTTGAACCAAGTGCTGGAGGCTTTGCAATGGTAAAAACTGGATTTATATAAATTTTATAGCCTTTCCTTAGTTTAACTACGTGTGAATCTTGGGGTTAAATGGACAGTGCATTGGGCCAGATAATCCTTGTTTTAGAAAAGATTAAATTTATGCCAGCAGGGAAAGTTGAAAAAATTTACTGGCCAAAATCACTTTAATGTTGCATCTGCTGCTACCAGAAGATTACATATGAATCCATTAGATACTAGGAACCAGCTGGGTCTAGATGAATAATAGAACTAGAAGGAGACAAGAGTGTTAGATTACATCCTTTTTATTCTCTGGAGACCTAGAGAAATTAAACCAGTTCTGTGTCTGCCAGCTGGTGCTGAAAAACTAGCAAGTTTATGATGGATGGGACAGAAGGAAATTCAGATTTATTGCGCAGCTGACTGCTTCTTCTTAATTAACTAACCCTAGAAGATGCAATGTACATCTACAGATTCGATTCAAACACACACATCTTTTTAAAAAAGGCTGGGAGTAAATTAAAGTAAGTTAATGCATGTATTTTCAGTACCATGATCAGCTACTTAAAATGTAGGACCTCATACAGGGCAACATTTAAACCAAATTCATTTATTCATCCTTTTGAAATGGGGTAAAAGTAATAAGGTAATCTTTGTATAATCTTTCAATGCATATATTGTGATTTGAGGGGTAGAAGTGTATTTCTCAATCCTTGGAAGTCCTAGAAAATAAAGTTATCTATCCTTCACTGTCCAATTTTTTAAAAAAAGAAACATTTTGTCCTAATTTGAAAAATGCAAAAGTAGTTGTTACTGATTTCTTAATTTGTTGGTTTAAATGTCTAATTATCACTGATTAATATTCAACCTCTAGTGGAAAAAAATCTATTTTTCCATTACGATTGTATCGTGATTTATTTTTAAAATCTATTTCATAGACAGCACATTTCCAATGCACAATCATGTATAACAGATACTTATATGGCCTATCAGACAGAATTTAAGATGTGTATTCTGCTTGCAAATAAAATAGTCAAATTATTTTTCTGACTTTTAGTATAGATAATTAGTGATCTTGTTTGATAAAATTTAATCCTCACAGATGTCATTCTGAGCACAAAGATGAACATGGAATGCCATGGGGAGATTGGAGATGATGATGTGCAAATTATATTCATACTTCCGTACATGGTACTTAATACTTTATGTAATTTTGCTTATATTTTATCATCTTTAGTTCTGGGAAGTCATCAGTGATGAGCACGGGATTGACCCCAGCGGGAATTATATGGGCGACTCAGACCTGCAGCTGGAGAGGATTAGTGTCTACTACAATGAAGCTTCTTGTAAGTAATATAAACCAACATGAAGTTGAGATTTGATATATATCAGAATTGGGTATATTAAGCATTTAGAAACATGGAAACCCTACAGCACAATACAGGCCTATTTATATTGACATTGTCCAGGATAATGGGATTTTCAAATTTTTTCTAAGTGTATAGCATTTGGTTCAAACCATCAAAAGTGAAAACAACATACAGGACAAAAATAGGTTATTTAAACCACAATGATCCTTATGACCATCAAGCACCCATTTAACCTATTCCTACACATCCCCATATTTCTATCAGTTTCCCAGGATTCTAGCAACCCCAACATACTAGGGACAACATACGGTAGCCAATTAAATTATGAACCACATATTTGGAAAGTAGGACAATGCTGGAGCATGTGGGAGAAACCCAAGCAGTCATGGACAGAATGTGGACTCTATTCAAGGTCAGTACTGAACCTGGGTTGCTGAAAATGTTAGCCAGCTGCCTCACTATGCTGAATTCTAAATAATAATTTAATACATCAGGTATTAAACATGCAAATATTCAATTGCATATTTAGGAGTAAGGTTGCAAAGAATCCTCCTAAAGTAAATTCATCATGTCTAAACCATAAACCATTTTAAACAGCAGCTTGGCATTGCCTCATCACTATTTCTTGAATAAATCATTTAACCTTTCTGAAGTTTTTTGGGATATTTAGTGTAATTTATTTCTATGAAATTACTGTATTTCAAATTACTGTAGGACAGCACATCTATTAGAAATAAATATTGGATTATATAAGATTAGGGATATATATTGGTGCAACATAGAGTCCACTTGTGGGCCAATGGTGATAGTGCCAAGAAAATGTGGGTTGGTCTTCCAATTTTAGTATGGCAAGTTTAAAATAATTGCTTGCCATAATTTGAGCAAAAATAATAGATCTGTATGCTCTCTTTGCAGCTCTTAAGTACGTACCCAGAGCCATCCTAGTGGATTTGGAACCAGGCACAATGGACAGTGTTCGATCAGGGCCTTTTGGACATCTCTTCAGACCAGACAATTTTATTTTTGGTAAGTTGACTTAGCAGGAACAGATAATAAACAATAAGATTAGAGTTAATGCACAATTTTATATTTTGCTGCTAGAAATCTATCATTGTTTCTATTTGTTTCCAAGGTGGTAAATAAAGGCAAGTAAAATTTCTAATGACCTGCAATCTAATAGAATAAGGTTTTGAGCATATTTCAGAGGCTAGGGCTAATTTTCAGGCTTTTGGGTGGCTGCTTAAAATAGGCATTGGATCTCTTGCAAAAGGTTCAATATCAGTTTTGTGTTATTCCCAGTAATAAAGAATGAATTGAGAGAAAACAAGGCATTGTCACTAATCGTTTCTGCATTATGGCCACAACGCTCCTCGAAGGGGAGTCATTTCTGTACTATCTTGTCACTGCCACTTCATTTTGTTAGCTTGGTTTTTCAGATACTACCATCTTTTCCAAACTCTCTCTTTAGTTTAACAAAAAAATGATGACAATGTAAAGAATTATATATATCAAGCTTCTTTAACTCAAATTAACAATTTTATGTCCAAATTTTAATCTACAAAGTTCTGTTTTGATTCTTGGACATCTCTGGCTCATTCCCGGCCATTCCAGACTTGGGGATGATACATGCTGCTTTTTGCTCTGCCCCTTGCCATTCCCAGCAATGGTCTTTACCACATTACTATCCGATTCTGCAGGTTGGCCACTTTCTAACCCCATCCTGGATATCCAGAGAGTACATTTGGGCTGTAGAACTTTTCTCCCAATTTTATCTTTTTTTACTTTACTTCAAATAATCTGCAGCCTGTTTAAATATTGGCTCAGATCTTTTTCTCCATATGGGTCATTTAGACTGGTTCCAAATATGCAATGTGATAAATTGGCTAACATAATAACGCTGAGCCTGTGGAAATACTTGGTCTTTGTAATCAATTAAGAGGGAAAATTAGTTATTATGATAGAAACAACCTACATCTACTGATCAGCTTGTTTTGTCAATGGTGATCCACCACAATTGACAAATTTATACAGCTATTTATCAATGTAAACATGGATGTAAGAATTTATAATAATGTGATAAAATATAACTCTGGTAAAATCAAGTTAACTTACATCTGCCCACTGGTGCACACTCTAATCTGTATAATTCAATGTCAGTTGAATACTACATTTGATTTTCACTTCTATTTACAGATCTTGAGTATGATATGCATTATATATTTCATGGTGTTACTGTATACATAAAATCATTGGAAGAAATTCATTTATTGTTATCATATAATGAACAGAGTAAGATAGCAAATTTGATATTCTCTCCTTTGATTCATAAAAAATTGAATGTTCTTATCATAAAAATCAGATTAAGTGGCTTTATCTTAAGTTAATTTACTTTTTTTCAGGAAAACAGTTCCAGAATATGCAATTGCAGAAATTATTTCTGCTCATGTACACCATGAATATCAGTCATCATTTATTTTATTTTCTCATTATAGGGCAAAGTGGAGCTGGAAACAACTGGGCAAAGGGGCATTACACAGAAGGTGCAGAGCTTGTAGACTCTGTCCTTGATGTGGTGAGAAAAGAATGTGAAAATTGTGACTGTTTGCAAGGTTTTCAGCTTACGCACTCTCTGGGTGGAGGTACAGGTTCTGGCATGGGAACTCTGCTTATTAGCAAAGTACGAGAAGAATATCCTGACCGAATCATGAATACTTTCAGTGTTGTTCCTTCTCCAAAAGTCTCTGACACAGTGGTAGAGCCATACAATGCCACCCTCTCCATCCACCAGCTTGTGGAAAACACTGATGAAACCTACTGCATAGATAATGAAGCTCTCTATGACATCTGCTTCCGGACCCTCAAACTTGCAACGCCCACTTACGGAGACCTCAACCATTTGGTATCAGCTACCATGAGTGGGGTCACCACTTCCCTGAGATTTCCAGGACAGCTTAATGCTGATTTGAGAAAGCTTGCAGTGAACATGGTACCTTTCCCTCGACTCCATTTCTTTATGCCAGGATTTGCTCCTCTTACTGCCCGAGGAAGCCAACAGTATAGGGCATTAACTGTCCCAGAACTCACTCAGCAAATGTTTGATGCCAAAAATATGATGGCTGCTTGTGATCCCCGTCATGGTAGGTACCTGACAGTGGCCACAGTCTTCAGGGGAAAGATGTCCATGAAGGAAGTTGATGAGCAGATGTTAGCTATCCAGAGCAAGAACAGCAGCTACTTTGTGGAATGGATTCCCAACAATGTTAAAGTGGCTGTTTGTGATATTCCACCTCGTGGACTCAAGATGTCCTCCACTTTCATTGGCAACAGTACTGCAATTCAGGAGCTTTTCAAGCGGATCTCAGAGCAGTTCACAGCTATGTTCCGCAGGAAGGCATTCTTGCACTGGTACACTGGTGAAGGTATGGATGAGATGGAGTTTACTGAAGCAGAGAGTAACATGAATGACCTGGTGTCTGAATACCAACAGTACCAAGATGCTACAGCTGATGAAGAAGGGGAGATGTACGAGGATGATGAAGAAGAATCTGAAGCACATGGTCCAAAATGAAATGTGAATCATTCATGTCCATTGAGAGGATTTGAAAACAGTTTACCCTAGATCTTCACATCAGGCTTTTACTTGTCTTTATTACGAGTTAGCTCAGTTACAGTGCCTTGTAAAAGTATTCAGTCCCCAACCCTTTGTTAACATAAATGAGTATTACAACCAGGGATCTTGATCAGTTTAACTAAGAATATTTATTTGTGAATCACATGCTCCTTCCCCTCCCCCCACAGAGCCCAAAATCAAGGAAAATTATAAAGCATGACAAACTAAAAATTAAAACCCAGGGATGTCCGTAGTTCAAAAGTATTCATCCCCTTTGCTCGGTACTTAGTTGAACCACCTCTCGCAGCTACAGTGGTGCTAGAAAGTTTGTGAACTGTGTAGAATTTTCTGCATTTTTGCATAAATGTGACCTAAAATATGATCAGATCTTCATCCAAGTCCTAAAACTAGATAAAGAGAACCCAATTCAATAAATAACACAAAAACATCATACTTGTTCATTTATTTATTGAGAAAAATGATCCAATATTATATGTATTGGGAAAAAGTATGGGAACCTTTGTTTTCAGTAACTGGTGTGACCCCCCCCCCCCCCCATACAGCAATAACTTCAACCAAATGTTTCCAGTAACTGTTGATAAGTCCTGCACATCAGCTTGGGGGAATTTTAAGCCATTCCTCCTTACAAAACTGCTTCAACTCTGGGATGTTGGTGAACTGCTTGCTTCAGGTCTTTTCACAACATTTCTACAAGATTAAGTTTGGGACTTTGATTCAGTTGTTCCAAAATGTGAAACCTCTTCTACTTTAATCACTCTTTGGTAGACTGACTTGTGTGTTTAGGTTCATTGTCTTGCTGCAAGACCCACTTTCTGTTGAGCTTCAGTTCACAGACGGATACCCTGACATTCTTCCATAGTATTTGCTGATAGAATTCAGAATTCATGGTTCTATCAATGATGGCAAACGATCTTGGTCCCGAGGCAGCAAACCACGATACTGCCACCACCATGTTTCACAGATGGGATGAGGTTCTTGTGCTGGAACACAGTGTTTGTTTTTTGCCAGACATAATGCTTCACATTTAAGCTAAAAGGTCCTAATTTGGACTCATCCGTGCACAGAACATTCTTCCAATGGCCTTCTGACTTTCCACATGGTCTTTAGCAAACTTTAGACAAGCAGCAATGCTCTTCTTGGAGAGTAGTGTCTTTCTCCTTGCAATCCTGCGGTGCACACCATTGTTTGAGTGTTTGTCTGAGGGTAAGCTCATGAACACTGGCATCAGCCATGACAAGAGAGGCTTGTAGCTCCTTATACATGTTACCCTGGGGTTCTTTGTGACCTGCTGGTGTATTACACGCCTTGCCATTGGAGTGATTTTATTTTTTTGTTGTTGGTCGACCACTCCTGGGCAGAGTAACAAGAGTGTTGAATTTCCTCCACTGGTACACCATCTGTCTGACTGTGGATTGGTGGGGCCGAAACTCTTCAGAAATGGTTTTGTATGCTTTTACAGCCTGGTGGAAACATCTGACTCTAATTTCCTCTCTAACTGAAATGATAATCCTAGAGGTTCAACAAATACATATAACATTGGATCATTTTCCTCAAATAAATGAAAAAGTATAATGCTTTTTGTGTTATTTATTTAACTGGGTTCTCTTTATCTAGTTTCAGGACTTGTGTGAAGACCTGATCACATTTTAAGGTTATATTTATGCAGGAACAGAGAAAATTCTAAAGGGCTTACAAACTTTTTTTTTAGCACCACTGTATTACAGCCTGTAGCCTTTTTGTACAAGTATCTATTACTGTAGCTTTGCACAACGTGATTGTAAGGTGGAAGCTGGTTCACAGGTTTGGTGAGTGAGACAGAAAACACTGACTGCAAATCAAAAAAAAACGACCAAACATTTAAGTCCCCCAAGTTGCACAAACTGCAGAACTAAATATTCAACAGATATTTAGCAGAAAGTGCGTGCAGGACATACCTTCCCAGTGGTTCTGTGAGGTATGCATTGGGAACAAAGGAAAAGAGTGAATCTCTTGCACGTTATTCTTGTATCACCAAGGTGCTTGAGACTGGACTCTAGGTGTCATGGTGCGTAAGCCAATGAATGGGAAGAGTGGCTGTAGTTCTTAAATGCACCAATCAACAGTCAATACGGTGGAAGCGGCATTTGAATGGCAAATAAACCATGCCTCCACACTACAGTGATGGAGAAAGATTTGCCCAACCCCCTTGCAACACTGCTGAAGATGTGCCAGGTCAGTTGGAGTGGCAGTGGACAACAATCCTGACATCTTCCTAGAGATGCTTGATCAGATTAAAGGCAGGAGTCTTCACTGGGTCATTCAAGGACATCAAGTTTTCTTCATTTGAAGTCACTCCATGGTTGCTCTGGCAGCGTGCTTTGTGTTGTTGTCCTGCAGAAAGACTAACTTCCTCCCCAGTTTAATCTTTGTGGCTGAGACCAGCAGATTTTTATCTAGTATCTCTTTGTATTTATCAGCATTCATCTTCCCAGCATTCCTGACCAGATTTCTAGTCCCTGCTGCTGAAGAGCATCCCCATTGCATGATTCTACCTCCACCGTACTTTACAGTAAGGGATGGTGCTATCTGGCTGATGCACAGTATTAGATTTACGCCATACATGCCACATAGTGTTGAAGCCAAATGTGTTCCACTTTAGTCTCATTCGACTACAAGACCTTCTCCACATATTTACAGTACCTTCTTAGTGGCACTTTGCAAAGTCTTTATGGGCAAGGATATATTTAGCCAGGACTACTTCCTTGCCATTCTTCCATAAATCCCCATTTTGTGCAAGGCCTTAGAGATTCTGGAACCATGAACTTCATGTCCAGTGTAGCCACTGACTTGTGCAGCTCATTTAGAGTACTGTGGTGTCACAGTAGTCTCTCTTATAAGTGCCATTCTTCTCTGGAGAGGGACGGTCTGACATAGGCAGTGTGGCTGGTTTGATATTTTTTCTGCTTTGTCACAATGGACTGCGCTGAGATCCGAGGTACGTTCTGTGCCTTTGAGATGGTCTTGTACCCTTCCCCTGATTTGTGGTTCTTTATTATTTTCCTAACTTGTCTTGAATGCTCTTTTGTCCTCAATGTGGCTTGGTCTGTTGAAAATATTCCATACTGTTGGATCTTAGAGGGGGGGTATTCTTATGAATTCATTAAGGACTATTTTCTACATCAACAAATTGGGCAAATTAGTAAGGTAATATATAGGTTGCACCTAAGGAAAGTTAGTGTAGTAATTATAAAGGGGATGAATACTTCTTCAGCTTCAATTGTGGTTTTTAATTTTTAGTAAATTATTGACAGATTTAGGAAATTTTCTTTTGATTTGATGCACAATGTTTTGTAGATTAGCTCAAAAAATTCTACTTCAATATATTTTAAATTTAGAAAATGAGACAATAAAATGTGAAGAGTTGTGGGGACTGAATAATTTTTCAAGGCACTGTATAGATTACTTGCTTCCAGCTAGCCTTATCCTGTTATCCTCTTTACTCTCAGTATTGGTCACCAACCAACTGTATAAGTTCTGGATATTTAAAACTCCAACTTTATTTTAATAACATGAATTCCTAATTTTATTTTTTAACTGTTCTGCCAGTTAATTTTTGAATATTTAATAAATTATTGCTGTGAAACCTTTTCTGATGTTGTGCATTTAACACAAATTTGTGTAACTTGGATGTTTTTCCATTTATTTAGATTGAGAGAAATCAACATATATGACAAATGACACATTTTCAGTATTTCACCTATCTATAGACCAGACAATAAAGACATATCATCAAAATATACATGCATACAAAAATAAACCTGTTCCAGTACCCCAGAGTGCTTTGAGCATAATATGAATGTTCAATATTAACATTACAGTAAGGCATTAAATCTTTGAAAAAGTGTGAAGTCTTATTCCCTAATTACCTAAAATTCTAACTCCCAACTCTGTCTAAGCCCTAAAGATGCCTCACATTCATGTGAACTGTAACCTTCATTCCTATAGCTACTATTCATTAAATTCAATTATTGTTCTTCCCCACTGCTTTCCATTCCCAAGATCTTTCATATCCTGAACGGCTAGCAAATTTGAAATGTGACTGCACCCAGATAAATTTAAAAATATCATTGACAAACCTAAGGGCAACAGGTAGTTAAACCAAGGCAATTAACTCAAACATTCAGATTTCTCTGCAAGATGCAAAGATGTTGCTGCCGTTTAAGTTCTCACACACTGGACGATGCTTGTACCCCTAGAACAGCTGACAAATCCATCCCACCAGTCTCGCTTTAGGGTTAGGGTTATTTACAGGCTATACATAAATTTGGCATTTGTAACCTGTACAAGACCTGTACTTAAGAGTTTCACTAGTTCTACAATACTATAAATGCTGTTCCATAATTTAAGTCATATCCCCTCCTTCAAGTCTACAAGAAAAGGAAGTAACATTTGCTATGACCTGTCCTTTGAAAAATCATTAAATCACTGCTTCCTATACCTGTGCCCATTTTTCCATCCTCATGCTGAACATCTTTAGTCACATTTCTATATATGCATTCTTGCTTAAATCAGTAGGCTGAAGAGTACAGAATACACCAGAGATGCCAGCCTGGGCTTACATGATTAAATTTATCAATAATACTTTCTCTTCTCAAATAGCTGTTAACATCCCAATGCATATATGAGCAGAGATGTTCTCATCCATATCCCTGTCAACAATTATCCTTAAAATATCACAAAGACAATACTGTCTAATGATTATCGATACCATCCATGTACAACCTGTTAGAAAGGCCCCCACGTTACCACAATGAATACTTGTGAAAAGTCATGCTGAGTTACTTGAATAAAAATAAAGTGCTACAAGAAAAGTATCACTTTTCTGCACTCAACCTGATTTTTTTAAAAAATGAAATAGTTTATGTACTAAGGAGTACAATGTTTATTTCTGGGTTCCAACATTAATCACCTTTCTTAACCACTATGTGCCATAAAGACTTGCAATCTTCCTTGACTAACAAATGACAATGATGAGGCTATCCAATAGACCATTGAAAATGTTGACCAGGTAGTCCACTTGGAGGCGACTCTCTAGGGTCCCTCCTAACCTTGGATACATGATGGCCGCGGGAATTCCCAAATAGTTTCACATGCAAATTTTTGATCTGAAATTGTCAATAACAATCTTTGCAGTCATTTAATTCTTCCAGCAGTCTACAATTCATCATCAGAAGCATCACCCTTTGTCAAAATACATCTGAACTCTAAAACTGATTTTCTTGACTCCTCAATCCAGCACACCATCCGGGATTAATCATAATGCTTTTCCCACCAGAGTCATGATTGTTTAATATACTTAAGTGCAAAGGAGAATGAAGTAATTGTTACTCCAGATCCAATGCACAAAAAAACCAATAAGATAAAGAACACAATAAATATAAATACGTAAGATAGCTTATATACATAGATTGATTGTATGTCCATAAAGTGACGCTAGCTACAGGAGTGTCTATACATAAGCTGACAAGACAGGAAATGATAAAAGTAGTGGTAGTGGGGTGTGTGATGGGGTGGTTAATAAGTGGAGGTGTTGAACAACCTTACTGATTGGGAGAAGAAACTTTTTGAGTCTGGTGGTCCTGCCGTGAATACTACAAAGCATGCTCCCTAATAGGAATGGACAGTCCATGAACAGGATGGATGGGATTCCTCATGATATTGCTGGCCTTTTTCCAGTACCTTTCTGTATGTAAGTCCTTGATTGTAGGTAGGTAGCGTCTGTGATATATTGGACGGTTTTGTCGTTGTAGAGCCTTCCTGTATGCCACACGCAGTTTCTGAACCATGCAGCATGATAGTATGCTCTCTGGTGCACATCTGTGTAATAAGTCATGAATATTGATATGCATAGTCCTGCTTTCTTCAGTCTCCTCAGAAAGTAGAGGCATTGAAGGATGCGTTCTGGGACCATGAGAGGTTGTGCGAGATGTGTACTCCTAGGAGCTTGAAACATCTCGTAGTTTCCACTGCCGTGCAGCCAGTGTAAAGAAGGTGTGAGTTATGCACGTTCTTCTGAAGTTGGTAACCATTGTTATTATTGAGGAAGAGGTTATTTGTCTAGCAGCAAGCCTTAAGCTGTTTCACCGCCACTGAGGCTGTCTACAAGAAGGGTCAGAGCCATCTCTACTTCCTGAGGAGAATGAGGTCCTTTAACATCTGCCGGACAATGCTGAGGATGTTCTGCGAGTCTGTGGTGGCCAGTGCTATCATGTTTGCTGTTGTGTGCTGGGGCAGCAGGCTGAGGGTAGCAGACATCAACAGAATCAACAAACTCATTCGTAAGGCCAGTGATGTTGTGGGGGGTGGAACTGGACTCTCTGACGGTGGTGTCTGAAAAGAGGATGCTGTCCAAGTTGCATGCCATCTTGGACAATGTCTCCCATCCACTCCATAATGTACAGGTTAGACACAGGAGTACATTCAGCCAGAGACTCATTCCACTGAGATGCAACACTGAGCATCATAGGAAGTCATTCCTGCCTGTGGCCATCAAACTTTACAACTCCTCCCTCGGAGTGTCAGACACCCTGAGCCAATAGGTTGGTCCTGGACTTATTTCCACTTGGCATAATTTACTCATTATTATTATTATTTAATTATTTATGGTTTTATATTGCTATATCTCTACATTATTCTTGGTTGGTGCGACTGTAACGAAACCCAATTTCCCTCGGGATCAATAAAGTATGTCTGTCTGTACCTGTCTCATCGTTGTTTGTTATGAACCCCACTGCCTTTGCGTCATCTTCGAATCTGACAATGTAGTTACTCAGGTGTTTGGCCGTACAGTCGTGTGTGAGCAGAGTGTACAGCAATAGGCTCAGCACACAGCCCTGGTTGGGGGGGCGGAGTGGTGCTATTTGTGTTGAGGATGATTGGGAGGGAAGAGCAGTTGTGCATACTGACTATGTGAAGTCTGTTCATTAGGAAGTTCAACCTCATTGCACAGTGGTGCATTTAGACCGAAGAGTAGGAGTTTGTTCACCAAGGTCTGTGGTACAATAGTGTTGAATGCTGAAGTGAAATCCAGAAACAGCATTCTGACATAAACATCCTTGTTTTCTAGGTGTGTCAGGGTCAGTCGCATGACAGGTGCTATGACATCAGTAAACATATTGGTGAGTGTCCAGTCTGGCAGAAGTGGAGTCTTAGATATGTGCCATTACCAGCCATTCAAAGCGCTTTGGGCTGATTGGCTTTGGTGCCACTGGGCAGTAGCCATTTGGTTCTGAAGGTGTAAGAGTTCGTTGGTACAAGGATGACGGTGACTGATTTGAAGTTTGTGGGGACAGAAGCTTGAATGAGTGAAGTGTTGATGTCTGTGAAGATGTCAAGTGAGCTGGTATGCACACTCCCTGAGTATTCAGCCTGTGATGTTACCTGGCCTGGCAGCCTTATGGGGTTGACTCTCTGCAGAGTCCTTCTCATGTCTGCTACTGTTACAGACAGTGGCTACTCACCTGGAAGAGAGGTAGCTTTCGTGGCTGGCATTGTGTTGTATGTCTCAAAGCATGCATAAAGGTTGTTTAGAGCATTGAAGAGGGGCACATCACTGATACAGTTGACACTTTTTCCTTGAGTAGTTAGCAATGCTCTTCATATCCAGCCACATACACCGGCGAGCTTTATCAGACAGGTATTCCTGAATATTTTTATGTGAAGGTGGTCTTTGCCCTCTTAATGCCTAAGGTGAGGTTCCTCTTGGCTGGTCAGAGAGCTGCTCTATTTCCAGACTTAAAGGCAGTGTCCTGGGCTTTTAGTAGGGAGGCATCTCTGCATTCACTTATGGCTTCTGGTTGGGCCGTGAGATGTCTGTTCTTGAGGTACAACGTTGTCTACACACTTACTGACGTGGCCAGTGACAGATGAGGCATATTCCTCAAGGTCTGTGACTTCTTCATTTGTAACTGCCTACATGAACATCTGCCAGTTAGTCCGTTCAAAACAGTTGCAATTACCTTCTGTGGCTTCAGGGAACTTATCGAAGGAAGCCTGATGATTGGAACTGTTCCATGGGCTGGAACGGTGTACAAGTGTGACAGGGATGACTAATGAGGCAATTTGATATCCCATACTCAGAAAGCTTTGATTGTCATTTGATAGCTCATTGCTGTCAATTGCCTTTTTTTTAAGCTTCTCTGATTGTTCAACTGTTCAAAAATTAAAACTGTTCAAAATTAAAATTAAAAAGCATTACATTTACACAAAATATTTTTAACTACAAGAAAAAGGTTTTTATAATGAAGTTAAATAAACAAACCATTACACCCACTTATCTTTTTTTTACTGAAAGTTGGTCAGTCCAATGAATTGGGTTGTGCTAACTGTGGAGCCAGATATAAAAGCATCTGTCTTCAATACATTTGTGCCCTGACATGTCAGAATCTATTGGAAGTGTAAGCATGCAAGATGAGTTGACCCTTGAGGGGAACATGACCTGAGGCTCTCCACCAGCCTACCACCCAGAGAGAAGGGCATTTCAGCCACATTTTTTGTCCAACATATCTCCTAACAAACTGCTTCTTTGATATTTCCTGGACCTTTCCATCTTTGCATATTCAAGACATTTTGCAATCTTATTGATACTGGATATATGTCCACTTTGTCAATCTACCTCAAATGAAAAAGATTAATAAATAAGATATCAGATGAGGTTAAATACAACTGTCTCCCTCACCTTTAAGATATTTATAACTTCTGAAGTCAAGATTCTAGTCAACAAATGAATTCAGTATTCCAAAATCATTGCAGGTAACTATACCAACAGAAGGGTACAACAAGACCCTTTACGAACTTAGCGGGTCAATCTGCGTTCATGAAGGCAAAAGGTGTAAGTCAACATTTCAAAGGATTGAAAGTACACTTATTATCAATGTAAGTATGCACTATACAACCCTGAGATTCATCTTCTACACAGACAGCCAGGAAACAAAGAAAACCATGAGACCCAGGAGTACAAAAAAACGAATCACGCTAACAGCAAGAACATCAACCTCCTCATGTGCAAAAAAACTAATCGCACAAAAGTCACCAAGAAAGAACAAGCAAAACCATGGAAAATAAAACACAAAATCAAAAGAATCATGTTCAGTTCAGCTCAGTGCTCATTATCTTCAGGGCATCCCAATTAAGTCATGGCAAAAGAAAAAGGAGTGACCAGGATGTACAGTCCAATGCACAAACGGCAAATCCAGAAATTAGGTACCATCCTCCAACAGTATCAAGGGAGAGGGAGACCATTTGAAAGCAGGGACCTTCCCTTGGGAGCAGCGAGTGAAAGTGGTGGTGGTGGTGTTGGGGAGAGGGAGAGGGAGAGGGAGAGGGAGAGGGAGAGGGAGAGGGAGAGGGAGAGGGAGAGGGAGAGGGAGAGGGAGAGGGAGAGGGAGAGGGAGAGGGAGAGGGAGAGGGAGAGGGAGAGGGAGAGGGAGAGGGAGAGGGAGAGGGAGAGGGAGAGGGAGAGGGAGAGAGAGAGGGAGAGAGAGAGGGAGAGGGAGAGAGAGAGAGAGACTATCATATGCAAACACCTTCATCTGGCAGTAACAAGTGAGAGACTGGTAGATGGTGCAGTGGGATCACACTGGAGCAGACAGAAGATGATATGTTGGATTCTGAAGTTACTGAGATAAAAGGAAATGTATTGTTGTTCTGCTCCATGGAGTTGAGAACTCAAACCAGACAGGCAAGAAATGGAGCAAATATGTGTAGAGGGGGAAGCCATTTTTCTGTAACAAGGACATTACAAAAGCTTTCTAGGTGACAGCTTCCAGAAGAGATGGAGAAATAGGTAAAAAAAAAGGATGGCATCCTTACAGATGCAGGGTGGAAGAATGTATAGTTAAGGTAACTGTAGGAGTTGGTAGGTTTACAGAAAATGTCAATGGCAAAACTGTCTCCGGAGATGGGGAGACATCCAAAATAGGGTCAGATTTGTGTGCAGGGTGGAAGTTGCTGGCAAAGGTGATGAGTTCTGCATGTCTGATCTTTTGTACCAGAGAGCCTGGTGCTGACCCTGTCCCAAATTTTATCACTTTAAAGAGAAATGGAGCTTTCAGATTTGGTGATATAGGAGTGGCCAGGTATATAAGAATTTTCAAAACCCCACATCACCCTACATAAGGGGCTAAGAGATGCCACACTTTTAAAAATACTCGAATAACTAGTACCAGTTTCTGGAAATCAAGCAATCTTGCTTGTGGAATTTCAAGAAAATCTGTAGATGCTGGAGATCCAAAGCAACACATACTAAATGCTGGAGGAACTCATCAGGTCTGGCAGCATCCATGTCAGAATAAAAAGGTAGGTTGGGGAGGGCAAGGAGGTTAGCTGGAAGGTGATAGTTGAAGCCAAGTGGGTGGGAATGGTAAAAGGCAGGAGAGGAGAGTGGACTGTAGGAAAAAGGGAAGGAGGAGGGAACTCAAGGGGATGTGATAAGCGAGACATGGTAAAAAGCCTGAGTGGGGAAGAGAGGAAGAGGGGAGGGGTGAAAAATTTTACTGGAAGGAGAAATCGATGTTCATGCCATCAGGTTGGAGGCTACCCAGGGGGAATATAAGATATTGCTCCTCAACCCTGAGGGTGGCCTCATCTTGGCACAAGCTGAGTACTAGAAGGAGAAAGACACTGAAGCAGGTTAAGACCAATTGGCCCCTCTGGCCTCCTCTGTTGTTCAGTACGATGATGGCTGATATTTCACCTTGGGGCTATTTTCCTTAACATCCAGCAACTAAATCTCTTGAATATACTCAGTGATTGTATAGGTTTAGAGAGTTGTGCATGCAAATTAGACTGGCTCACATTTCTCGATATTCAAGGATGAGTTAGGCCGTTTCTGTCTTATATAATTCTATGACTGAGCCTCCACAGTCTTCTTAGAAAATTTCAAGATTCAGAAGAAATTTCTTCTTGACTCAATCCTGAAAGCCATTCCCTTATTTTATAGCACCAGACATCCCAGTCTGAGAAACCATGTCTTCATTTTCTCTGTCAAACCCACATAACAATCACAAGAAAATCAGCAGATGCCAGAAATCCAAAACAACACATGCACACAAAATGCTGGAGGAACTCAGCAGGTCAGGCAGTATGTATGGAAAAGAGTAAACAGTCAAAGTTTCAAGTTGAGACCCTTCATCAAACCTCCAGAATACAATGTATACAGTATTTCACTTTTCTTAATACAAGAGAATGTCAGCCCAATATTCTTAAGCTCTCCTTGTATGCCAGACCTGTTAATGCAATAACTTTGGCCAAACTTCAACTCATTCCATTTATCTTAAGGATATCCCTTCTTGCATAGGAAGATCACATAAATGCACAATATTTCAAGGACAGTCTCAACAGGGCTGCATATACTGTATTTCCTGTTAGACATCTATTCCTCTGCACTCAAGCTCTCTTGCAATGAAGTCCAATATTCTATTTGTCTCCTACGCCTTTTCCATACATAATATTTTATCATGCAAATACGAAAGACAGAGTGATGAGAATTCTAGCAGATACCACGTTACAAAGGTGAACCTGCTTTTCCATTTATTATCAGATTTTGAGAACCTTCCAAAAATAAAGAGGTCTGACACAAGTAGGTCCTTTCAAAACTCCACACCTTCCCAGGAGAACTCCAGGCCACTTTTCTTACCAAAAGCATCCTGACAAGCACCACAGTCAGTCTGCTTGCCTATTGTGAGATTTTTGATAAAATCCAGCAGTCAACAATGATTACCTACAAAGTCTACCAGAATACAATATCTGAGAGATAACACTAGGAATTATATGAAATAAATGGACAAATCTAAGACTCAAAGACTGTCATGTTTCCAAAACTCCAGGTATCAATTTAACAACAAGGTTAGTTTGTTGGACAAAACTTAGAAGAGTGAAAATGAAATGAAAGGTGAATGTTATTACAAAGGTTGTGAAACTGATGAATTCCACATCTCTGACTTATTCTACTAGAGTGGTATTGGTCCTGTCTCAAATTTCAGCAATTTCAGTAGTGCTTTGAGAGGCTTGTCATGGCACACATAAACTCCAGCTTTCTAGACAACCCCAGCCAAATGCAATTTGCCTACTGCCACAACAGGTCTATGGGACGGCATCTCCCTGGCTCTACATTCACCACTGGAGCAGCTGTAAAGGCACCTACATCAGACTATTGTTTTTTGACCATAGTTCTGCCTTCAATTCTATTATTCCAAGCAAACTCATCACCTGGGCCCAGATACAGAGAGTTAATACTTCCCTTTGCAACTTAGATCCTTGACTTTCTGACCAACTGATCACAATCAGTAAGGTTAGGCAGCACCTCCATCATGATTATTCTAAACGCTGGTGCTCCACTAGGTCACGTCCTCAGCTCCCTAATCTACTCAGTGTACAATCACGACCACGTGGCCAGATTTTTCTCAAACTCAATCTACAAGTTTGCAGATGACACCATTATGACACCATTATAGCTGCATGTTAAATAATGATGCGTAGGGAATACAGGAAGGAGACACACAGTGACTCGGTATGATGAAAATAACCTTTCCCTCAACAAAACAGCCTCAGAGAGAGGGTAATGCACATGCTCCTGTCTACATCAATTGTGTTGCGGTTGAGAGCTTCAAATACCCATTAGGTGGCACATCACCAACAGCCTGAAATGGTTCAACCATGTTGATGTCATGGCCAAGAAAGCTCACCAATGCCTCTGCTTCCCGAGGAGGCTAAAGAAATTTGGCATGTCTCTGTCGATTGTAATCAATTATTATTGATGCACTATACGAAGCCATTCTGCCCGGATGCATAATGGCTTGATTTGGCAACTACGCTGCTTCTGACTACAAGAAACTGTAGAGGAATTGTGGACGAAGTTCAGCATATCACAGGAATCAGCCTCTCCTCTAAAGAATGCCTTGTCACTGCCTCAGTAAAGCAGCCAGAATAATCATAGACCCCCACCCACCTGAACATTCTCTCTTCTCCCCTTTCTTATCAGGCAAAAGATACAAAAGCCTAAAAGCAAGTGCCACATGGCTTAAGGACAGCTTCCAACCCACTGTTCTCACTCGTGAATGATCTTCTTAAATGATATGATGGATTCTTGGCCTCATTGCACTTTGCAGTAGTTTTTACACTTCACTGCAATATTATTCTTTTACCTTATTCTAGCTCAGTGGACTCTATAAACAGTATGAAAGACAAGCTTTTTACTGCATCTTGGTACATGTGACAATAATAAACCAATACTTCACATACTAGATGATCAGTTTTGGAAACTGTCTGAAGAAGGCCTCAGGAGCCTACATAATCAATTTCCTTAAAGTGGAGACGCAGACTTTCATGTGTTGAGAATTAACTGAAAGTTATAGCTAATAAACTATATGCTATAATTTGACATCTGAACTCTGGATATATTGTATGAAATGTTTTTTTCATAAATCTATAGTGTACCCAAGAACTCTGGATTTGTTCCTGAATCTCCAACATGAACCTCATCATGGTTCTCATGAAATGAATGTTGGTTTTAGATTACTACCATATAATGTCACATTATTTTTTATGCACACAACATAATCAAAGAGTTGTTTCTGCAATCCTTTGAATGAACTTTCTGAATATACTAGACTGCAAAGGTGGTTCTGATAACGATGTCCTTGGATTGATTCCTGATGAATGTCAATCAGAAGATTGTATGCTGGCAATGTATATGACAGACAGACAGACAGACATACTTTATTGATCCTGAGGGAAATTGGGAATATGGGAAATAGGACAAGACTAGGGACAAATCAAACACCAAAAATGCTGGGAACATTCTACAGGTCAGGCAGCATTTGTGGAAAGAGAAATAGAGTTAACATTTTTGGTCAGAGACACTTTGATAAAACTGGGAAAAAGAAAACTTAAAAATTTTCAAATTGTAGTTTTTGTTCATCTTTCTTAGCCAATTGTGATATTGGTACTTTCCCTATAACATTAAGTTTATCCCTTTGTATAAGCACAGCCTGATCTGCTGAATGCTTCCAACTGCATCAAATTATGATTTTGTGATTGGCCAGCTTTCACTAGCCAGTTTCCAACATCTAGCAGAGACATTAAAAGTCATTTTCTTTTAAAATTTATTGACTAAATTGTTTATTTACACTCAGTGTTGGAAACACCATCAGAAGTTTAAAGTGATGGCTCTACACCATCAAAGACATCAGAACTCAGAATGATAGTGCAATCTCTTATTCCACTCCTTAAGTGTATTTATTCTTAGCAGGAAGCTTGAGTTCTTGCTGTAAATATTGCATTGCTAAAGGAAAAAATGACCAGAATTTCAGGACTTCTATAAAAGCATTATGCAGCCACAAAATGTTTTGAGATACAGTTTAGTCTAAGATAATACCATAACATCCTGTAAGGATTTCGTAGGCTCTCCCGGTGACCGTGTGGGCTTCCTTCAGCTGCTTTGGTTTCCTACCACAGTCCAAAGCCATACCGGTTGGGAGGTTAACTGGTCTACTGTGATCTAGGATTAAATTGGGGGATTGTTGGGCAGCATGGCTTTAAGTACCAGAAGGGTACTCCGCGCTGTATGCCGATTAATCAATTAATTAATAAATATATATACAAATAGAAATGACACATAGTAAAAAAATAACATTACCAAAATAAAACAGAAAATGCCCAAATACACGTATTTTCAGCAGTATGTTCAGTATCAGTGGATAGAAAAATGAGTTAGTTTTTCAGATCAGTATCTAATTTGATATTTCCAGGACCTGCGCTCTTTCGAAAAGCTAAAAATTACAGTAGATAGAACTCTAAAATTAAAAACATAATGACATCAATTCAGTAGGTCAAGCAATATTTTCAGTATTTATCTGCGATATATTGCTTTTGAATCCTTTTTAACAAAAGCGGGGATAGAGGTGATGTTGTTTACCCTATCGAGGCCGACAAATTAAATTGCTGAAGCACCTGTAACTGCTTAAGAGATACCTACAGTGAAATTCACCCTTCAGCAAGAGAAACTTGTTTTTTTTTGGCGGCATTGATTAAGGAATAAATATTGCAAGACATGGTCTCTTTTTAATGCCTCACCTGTAAAGGTCTTACTTCTAACAATCAAGCTGCTTCCAGATACGAGCTTGAAATCACAACCAACTGACTCAAAGGATGGGGTGCTACGGGCGAAACAGTAAACTCGTGTAAACTCACGCCTCAGTGCTCCGCGTCGCTGGGTAACACGGCGTCCTTCCGCTGGGACAGCCAGTATCCCGAAATGCGGTGCGGCTCGGTGATTGGTGGGTGGCGGAGGGGGCGGGCTGCGAGGCCGAGCGGCTCGGTGATTGGTGGGTGGCGGAGGGGGCGGGCTGCGTGGCCGAGCGGCTCGGTGATTGGTGGGTGGCGGAGGGGGCGGGCTGCGTGGCCGAGCGGCTCGGTGATTGGTGGGTGGCGGAGGGGGCGGGCTGCGTGGCCGAGCGGCTCGGTGATTGGTGGGTGGCGGAGGGGGCGGGCTGCGTGGCCGAGCGGCTCGGTGATTGGTGGGTGGCGGAGGGGGGCGGGCTGCGTGGCCGAGCGGCTCGGTGATTGGTGGGTGGCGGAGGGGGCGGGCTGCGTGGCCGAGCGGTGGCCGGACTGGTTTGGTCGTCTCTCGGCTCTGTGCTGAGGAGGTCAATACGATGGGGCGGTGGCTTGTCGAGGCGATCCAGGCTGTCTGATTTATCCCTCCCGCTCTTTTGCTTTTCTGCCCTCCGGACCGCCACGATGAGGTACGGTGTTCTGCTTTCCCCGCTGTTGTAATATTCATGCAGCAGCCTTGCTGATTCAGAATCTGCAGTGGCGGCCGTCCGTTCACTCTGTCCCTCTGTTCTCATCTGGGCCCACCTCGCACCGGTTGTTCCCTCACATCATTTAAACTGTCACTGACTGTGGCAACTTTGGTCGGTGAAAGTGTTACGGCGATGCAAAAGTACAACGTAGTTTGTTCTTAATTTAAGGCATCGCTATAAATTAAATATCTCCATTTTATTATTTTAGCGCCACTCGTGAATTATTTCCGATCACGTTTGTGCGCTGCGTCTCACGGGATGTTGTTCTAAAATGAAAGTTTAGTTTCTTCCAACATTTGTCAATGGAAGAATATAAGTGTTGCGGTTATAGCTGAAAATATGACTTGACTGATGGGAGTCGGCACTTAATAAGCTGACAATTCGGCCTTTAAGCGATTTCAGTGCAGTTGTTTACATAATCTGTTTTTTTTTGTTGCATTCGCGTTATTTCCTTGATCTTGTGGCGAAAATTGACGGTTATCTTAAAATCGTAAAATATCACAGATGGAGTAAGTTAAATTTGAGATAAAACACAAAAGATTTAGAATTGAATGCACTTCGAATTTCCACGCCTTTTTGCTGGTTTTAACAATGCAAGTTGTTAATTGGGCTGAGGCAACACAGAAACTAGGTCACTTTAAGTTTCAAATATATGACGTTGTCACTATATAAGTAGTTACTAATCTTGGACGCTAATTTAAAAATCAGGTATTTTAAAGAAGCCACACCCACGCATTTAGCCACGCCTCTATATTTGAAGTACTGAAACTTGAGAAGGATTTTCTAGTTGAATTGGGGGTTTAAATGCTGTGTAAGAGAAAGGTGTCAAGTTTTTAAATCTTGATATGCAATAAGTATTAAGCTGATTAGTGTGCACCAATTAGGCTAAAATGATTAAGTATGAGGTTTGTTCATATGCTTCATCTTTATGTGTTGATCACCATTAGTGAATCTGTGGATGATGTAAAAATTGGTGTCATTCATAGTGAGGAGCGGAGTCTTGGGCTACAGAATAATAATCATCTGATTGTGATAATAGATTGAATGCATTTTGATAGGGTAGGACATGAATGAAAGGCCCTTGGGATTATCCATGAACAAAAGGACTTTTAGAATATATGTAAGTTCAAGTACGTTAGGAAGATAAGATGAAGTCCTATCCTACCACAAAAATACACCTTCCCCTCCCCTCCCACTCCCTGCTTTCGACATGACTCTTTTGGCCACTCATCCCTTCCTGGTTCTTATCCCTGCAAGCAGGAAAAGTGCTAAACTTGCCTTGTTCCTCACTACCATTTATGGCCCAAAACAGTCATTCCAGGTGTAGTGATAGTTCACTGGAGAATCTGTTGTCTACTACATCTGGTGCTCACAGGGCAGCCTCCTCTACAACAGTGAGACCCGATGTAGATTGGGGAAGCGCTTCATCAAGCATTCCCTCTGCCACAGAGGGTGTGATTTCCCAGTAGTTATCCATTATAATTCTACTTCCCCTTCCCATTCCGAAATGTCTGTCCACTGCCATGATGAGACAACTCCCGTTGGAGGACGAACACCTCATTCTGTCTGGGTAGCCTCTGGCCTGACTGTATGAACATAAATTTCTCCAGCTTCTGGTAACTTCTCTTTCCTTCCCGTTCTCTCTTTTTCCATTCCCCATTCTGGCACCCCTCTCACCTTTTTTGTAATTTAAAAAAAATTATTGAGTTTTTACAATGCAGCAAAACAATAAAAAGAGGTTTATACAGTGCAAAACAAACATATCAAAGTACAATTCATAACAATTAAGCAAAGCACCCATAGTAGAATAGTGTAAAGTTAGTTTCGACCCCACCCTCCCACTACCCAACCTTACAACATATTAAAAAGTTAATCAGAACTATATCACCACAGAACTGTATTTACAATAAGAAGGTATATTGCCTACTACCTAAACTATAATATGTTTACACATTAAAAAAAACCCATAAATCTTAACCGTAAGAAGCTGGAAGTAAGGGATTTAAATGCAAAAGAATAAAAAGGAGGGATGCACCCTTAATCTAAATGGACATTATGAAAATATTCAAGAAAAGGTCCCCACACCTTTTGGAACTTTATATCTGAATTAAGAAGTGAATAATGATTTTTTTCCAGGACTAAGTAGGACTTAATATATCTAAGCCATTGAGCATGGGTGGGTGGGGCAGCATCTCTCCACCTAAGAAGGACTTAGGCCAAAAGAGAGGTGAAAGACAATGTATGACGCTTAGTCGGAGTTAAATTCATGTCAGCTTCTCCCGAAGTACCGAAAAGAGCAATCAGAGGGTTAGGTTCCGAATAGCAATTAAGTGTGTGAGATAAAGTTTTTAAAAAAAAATCTCTCCAGAATTTCTCCAAGCTAGGACAAGCCCAATACA
The DNA here is from genome assembly GCF_048418815.1 of Hemitrygon akajei. NCBI lineage: Eukaryota > Metazoa > Chordata > Chondrichthyes > Myliobatiformes > Dasyatidae > Hemitrygon > Hemitrygon akajei. The sequence continues at coordinate 58,670,514 of NC_133140.1, forward strand.
TATGAATAAGAGAGGCCTCGCCCCCTTTGCACTTATCACAACGAGGACTAATATCAGGATAGAACCTCGACAATTTAGTTTTAGACATATGAGCCCTGGGTACCACCTTGAACTGTAAAAGGCAGTGGCGAGCACATAGAGAAGTTGAATTAACTTACTTGAGAATTGAATCCCAAACCTTGTGGGACAAAGAAAAATTTAAATCGTGCTCCCAGGCAGTTTCTCACCTTCTTACCTACCCATTACCTCCCTTGTACCCCACCTCCTTTCCTTTCTCCCATAGTCCACATTCTTCTCCTATCAGAGTCCTTCTTCATCCTTTTACCTCTTCCACCAATCATCCCCCAGTTTATCACTTTATCCCCTTTCCCCCTCACTGGGTTTCAAATATCATCTGCCAGCTTGTACTCCTTCTCCTCCCCCCACCTTATTCTGGCTGCTTCTTCCTTCCTTTCGAGACCTGATGAAGGGTCTTGGTCCAAAATGTCAACTGTTTATTCATTTCTGTAGATGCTGCCTAACCTGCTGAGTTCCTCTAGCATTTTGTGTGTGTTGCTAGGGCTTATGGGATGCTCGACTTCATTAGCTGTGGCATGACTTATAAAAGCAGGGAGATCTTGAAACATTGGTTAGCTAACAACTGGAATATGTCCATTTTTGTTCACTGCACAATAGGAAGTATATGATTACAATGGAGAGGCCTAGAGGAGATTCATCATAATATTGTCTGTATGGGCTGTTACATCTGTGAGGTGAGATGAGCTGCGTTTGTCTGCCTTGCAGCATAGGAGATTGAGAAGAGACTTAATAGAAGTATACAACATTGTGAGGAACACAGGATAGGAAGTCAGAAACCTTTTCAATGTGCTTAAGACCAGTAAGCATATGAATAAGTTGCAGAGTAAGAGGTTTACTCTTAGGGCCGTCCATTGGTATAGTGGCATTAGCACTGGACTTGGAGGCAGATGGTCCTGAGTTTGAATCTGGGTGGGTCTCAACCTGGGCAGCAGCAGTATCTGTGTAGAAGAAAGCTCTGGCCATCTATTTCCATGTCTTGCCATGAAAACCCGAGAGTTGCCATTCATCTGTACTCAACAACAAGTGGTTTTGGGGAAGATTTTCTTCACTCAGAGTGTTGCAAACTTAAGAACACACCACCTGAGAAGGTGGGGGAAGCAAGTGCTGTTTCACTGTTTAAGAAGCATCTCAGTAAAACATATTACCCAAGATTAAGTGCTGGTAGGTGGTTTATGATCAATTTGGATTTAATGGGCCAATTGACTAGTTTCTGTTCTGTCTGATAGCACTGTGAGGTGAGGGCCTCTGACCAGAGTTAGCATGGATATTGTGTCCAAGCTGTCTAAATGCACAAGCCTGGACAGTACAATATAGAGACCATGTTGCCCATGTAGCAAGCTTCCCTTCTCTACACATCTGCTGAACCCAAAGGAATGACAGAGACCGATACAGTTTGGTACCCGCAGCATTGTAGGAGTTACCAATCAGCGTTGAATTCAATGCAGGACTGCCTTAGGGACTCCAGTTCTGGATTTTTCTTTGAGTTTACTCCTGATGCCTTCCCCATGAGTCAGTATAGCAACAAGGCAGTAGAGGTTTGAGGTCAGAGCTTTTCTTCTAGATGAGGTGCCAACTATGGCTGATGAGCCCCATCTGCTTGAAGCGACTGGTTTCAAGGCACCAGTAACCTGCCTTTGCCCCTTCTCCTGTCAGTAGAAACAGTTCCGCTGGGCTTAGTACCTAAGCCACACATGAAGCCCAGGAGCTTTCAAAATACAGTGAATTGTGGTTAATTGGGACACATTGAGAGTGGTACATTTTGGTTGAATTAAGCAGCTGGCTTAATCAGCTGAAGTTTCATGGAAGTAGTTAAAAAGATTTTTAAAAACCTTCCATTTAGCTGAGTAACAAATTATGTATTGAAATGAAGTACAGAACGAATTAGAACATTACCAGTAATACTACAATACTATGAAACTATTATTTCCTAGTATTTATCGACAGAGGAATTCATCCAGTTGTCATTGCCGTGTTCTTTTAATTAATTGTAAATGAACAAAATCAGTGCAGGCACCTACCTAGCGCAGAAAATGGACTGCCTTTGTACAATGCATCCTTCAAATTTTCCACTTCTTTGAGGTATATAAGATGATTGTCAATGCCTTCAGATTCTTCATAGTTTTTAAATTGTTGAGGTAGTAAAATCGTTTCATTTTTCACTCATTCGCTGCTTTTTGGCTATAAATAAATGTACCTGAGACTATTTTTTTGCTCTAAGCACAGTGTAGTGTCTAACAACCACACAAGTGTTTGTGACAGAGGCTAGTTAGAAACTGTTCAGCAAGACTCCTGTCCCAAATAACCAAAGAGAATCCCAGCTATTTTCTAGATTAGTTTTTGTTCCTTTAAGAGTTGTCCTAAATATGAGGCTGCTCTGATTAACCGATTGCCCAGTTAACCAGAATCCACTAACAAAAACTGAACTTAACCTGCTTTGTCCTTGCGCATAGAATTGGAGAGTCTAATAGCATTTTGGCATCAAAATTCATGGCTGGAAAAAGTACAATATAAAAGTTAAAGATGTATATTGAAGCGCTGTTTGAAGAAAAATAAATTAATAAGACAAAAGAATGGGGAAGGCACTGGGTGAAAATGATGGTGGAAGATTAACATTTGCCTGTTGAAATCTTGCACTGGTGTAATTTCAATGTTAGTTAACAAATAGCCCTCTTCTACAACTTCTTAAAAATGTTTTGGGAGTCAGGAAGCAAAATAAGTTTCTGACTCTTCACAGAAACACTTTGGTCTTTTAGCAAACACAAGGAAATCTGCAGATGCTGGAAATTCAAACAACAACACACACAAAATGCTGGTGGAACACAGCAGGCCAGGCAGCATTTATAAGGAGAAGCACTGTCGACGTTTCGGGCCGAGACCCTTCGTCAGAACTAACCGAAAAGAAAGATAGTAAGAGATTTGAAAGTAGTGGGGGGAGGGGGAAATGCAAAATGATAGGAGAAGACCGGAGGGGGTGGGATGAAGCTAAGAGCTGGAAAGGTGATTGGCGAAAGTGATACAGAGCTGGAGAAGGGAAAGGATCATGGGACGGGAGGCCTCAGGAGAAAGAAGGGGGGGGGTGGGGGGAAGCACCAGAGGGAGATGGAGAACAGGCAAACAACTAAATATGTCAGGGATGGGGTAAGAAGGGGAGGAGGGGCATTAACGGAAGTTACAGAAGTCAATGTTCATGCCATCGGGTTGGAGGCTACCCAGCCGGTATATAAGGTGTTGTTCCTCCAACCTGAGTTTGGATTCATTTTGACAATAGAGGAGGCCATGGATAGACATATCAGAATGGGAATGGGACATGGAATTAAAATGTGTGGCCACTGGGAGATCCTGCTTTCTCTGGCGGACCCGCAGCTACCTGGACTATTCCTCTTCCCACCCTGTCTCTTGCAAAAATGCTATCCCCTTCTCACAATTCCTCCGTCTCCGCCGCATCTGCTCTCAGGATGAGGCTTTTCATTCCAGGACGAAGATGTCTTCCTTTTTTAAACAAAGGGGCTTCCCTTCGTCCACCATCAACTCTGCTCTCAAACGCATCTCTCCCATTTCCCGCACATCTGCCCTCACCCCATCGACCCGCCACCCCACTCGGGATAGGGTTCCCCTTGTCCTTACCTACCACCCCACCAGCCTCCAGGTCCAACGTATAATTCTCTGTAACTTCCGCCACCTCCAACGGAATCCCACTACCAAACACATTTTTCCCTCCCCCCCCCCCCCCTTCTGCTTTTTGCAGGGATCGCTCCCTACGTGACTCCCTTGTCCACTCGTGCCCCTCATCCCTTCCCACCGATCTTCCTCCTGGCACTTATCCTTGTAAACGGAACAAGTGCTACACCTGCCCTTACACTTTCTCCTTCACCACCATTCAGGGCCCCAGACAGTCCTTCCAGGTGAGGCGACACTTCACCTGTGAGTCGGCTGGTGTGGTATACTGCGTCCGGTGCTCCCGGTGTGGCCTTTTATATATTGGTGAGACCAGACGCAGACTGGGAGACTGTTTCGCTGAACACCTACGCTCGGTCCACCAGAAAAAGCAGGATCTCCCAGTGGCCACACATTTTAATTCCATGTCCCATTCCCATTCTGATATGTCTATCCATGGCCTCCTCTATTGTCAAAATGAATCCAAACTCAGGTTGGAGGAACAACACCTTATATACCGGCTGGGTAGCCTCCAACCTGATGGCATGAACATTGACTTCTCTAACTTCCGTTAATGTCCCTCCTCCCCTTCTTACCCCATCCCTGACATATTTAGTTGTTTGCCTGTTCTCCATCTCCCTCTGGTTCTCTCCCCCCCCCCCCCCCCTTTCTTTCTCCTGAGGCCTCCCGTCCCATGATCCTTTCCCTTCTCCAGCTCTGTATCACTTTTGCCAATCACCTTTCCAGCTCTTAGCTTCATCCCACCCCCTCCGGTCTTCTCCTATCATTTTGCATTTCCCCCTCCCCCCACTACTTTCAAATCTCTTACTATCTTTCCTTTCGGTTAGTCCTGACGAAGGGTCTCGGCCCGAAACGTCGACAGTGCTTCTCCCTATAGATGCTGCCTGGCCTGCTGTGTTCCACCAGCATTTTGTGTGTGTTGTTGGTCTTTTAGCTATTCATCCTGTTGGAAATCCCTTCATCATTAGAAATAGCCACCTTTTAACTACCTTGTATCCCTCAAGTAAAATTTCTTAATGTGGTCCTTTAAAGTGACCATATTAAGAAATTTTGGGTATTTCTACTTTATTTGTATTTTGTTACGTGGGACATTACCCTAGTGAATCTACACAGTAAGCTCTAGGTTGCCTCAATATTCTTCTCAGTGTAAAACCCAAAGTGCAGATAAGTCTCTTAATTTCTTGTAAAATATGATTTCTCCTTTTGATGTTCTGTACCTCTTTGCCAATATATATCTTAGCTGGTCTTCCACCCCCTCCCCTTGTATTGCTGTTTCTAATGTTTTGTATATCTAAGTATACAAATGCCTGCATTCTGAGATCACCGTTTTCTGTCAACAAAATAATTTTGAAATCTATCTGCTACTTTAAATTGTCATTTTATTCCTTCTGTCTTTGCAGAATGCCTTGGTGTTCAGAATACACTATCTTAGTTTCACCAGTGTATATATGTGAAACTAAGATATTGTATTCTGAACACCAAGGCATTCTACAAGGACAGAAGGAATAAAATACACGTTTCATCAGCCCTGCACCTGGTATTTAAGATTTTCTTTTCCTGTAAAATCCATGAATTTATTCTGTGAGATCTTAGCATGTTTTCCTTAAGCTTCACAAACTTCGCTGTCTTAATTATAGTATCTTTCATCTTGCTTTTAACCAATTTAGGGATTGCTAACTCTTATCTGTGGAGAGAGAAACACTTGATGAAAGATCAACAGATACGAGAAGCTAGATGCTGGAAATCAGAAGCATCAGACAAAATGTTGGCAGAACTTAGCAGGTCAGGGCAGCATCTACGGAAGGAAATAGCGAGCCATCTTTTTGAGTCGGCACCATTCATCAGAGTTCTGTTGACTATCCACTTCCCTCCATGGGTGCATCTAACATTGCTGAGATCCTCAAACATTTTGAAAGAAAGATCATCAACCTGTAAAGTTAACTGTTTTTCCTTTTCTCCAGATGTTATCTGAACTGTTCTATATCTTCAGCATTTTTAATGAAAGTATCCCTGTCATTTTCTGTCTACCTTCTGTTAACTTGGACTTTCAAATAGTGGTTCTAACTTACTTTTAACATTTATTCAATTTTAACTGTACTATTAGAAATAAATGCAGCACAAAAATAGGTTATTCAGATCAATTACTGTTTGTATTTATTTTTTTCCTTTGGAGGAATTCTATTGCTGTTGGTCAATCTCATCTTCCAGCATATACGTTGGCATTCAGCCATTTTTTTTAATAGTCAGATTTGTATTGACTACTTAAGTAAAAATTGTTTGATTGCCTCAGAAGTGGAAACATTCTTTCCAAATCTGTCTTGCATGACTCATTCATACATTTTAAAGTACTTCTCAGATTTAAAAAAAATAGCCTGATCCCATTCAAGCTTTCAGAAAATTGTATTATAATATGTTTATACACAGTCTCAACAATGGAATAGTCAGCTTTCATTTTGCTGTTATGATGCACTTCAAATGTCAGTTCTATAGTTTATAAAAACTTTGAAAATGCAATTTTGTTCACTTTCTAGTGGCATACTCTGTTCTGAACAGAATCAGAATCAGAATCAGACTTTAATCGCCAAGTACCTATGCACATACATGGAATTTACTTCCGGCAGATGTTGTCTCTCTGCTCATAACAATAATAATGATAAATATAAATGAAAATATAAATTGTACATACAGGTAGTGCAATCCAAGTAATAGTTAGCCGACAGTTAACCGGCAGTTAACTGTTCAGCAAAGTGACCGCAGTAGGGAAAAAACTTCTCCAGTGCCTATTAGTCTTAGTCTGGAGGGATCTGAAGCGCCTACCAGACGGAAGCAGATCAAACAGTCCGTGTGCAGGATGGGAGGCGTCCTTTATGATGTTCCCCGCCCTCTTCTTCAACCTGGAAGAGTACAGGTCCACAATAGAGGGCAGGGAGGCTCCAATAATGCGCTCGGCAGTCCTCACTGTGCGCTGTAGTCTGGTTCTATCCTGCTGGGTGGCGGCTCCAAACCACACAATGATGGAGGTGCACAGGACAGACTCAATGACTGCAGTGTAGAATTGCAGCAGCAATTCCTGAGGCAGACCGTATTTCCTTAAGAGCCGCAGGAAATACATCCGCTACAGTCTAGAAGTTGTAACCAAAATCATATTTTAAAATTAAGGAAGTAATGAGTTGTTCCTTGAATCAGATTTGGATTCTTAAAAGATTCTGCTGCTATGCCTAACAGATGCAAGTCCTGGATCCTGGAATTAATATTTTATCTACTATAGAAAAAGTATGCATTGGCTTTTTCTTATGTGTATATTCATTATTGACTTGTGGAAAGAAAACAAAGCATGTTTATAATCCTTTCAAGGGAAGAATTTTCAATTTGTAAAATGTCTATACTGTAGCCATATAAATATACTTACAGAGTAATTATCGATGAATTTTATTTCTAAAAGTTCAAAACAATTTGCTTATAAAGACTGGAGAAAAAAAACACCTGATGAAATTGATTTATATTTCTCTTAATATCTGATTGAAATATTTAAAATGTATAATTGTATATATATAGCTTGTATAATTGTAGAAGTTATTCTGCTTGTTCAGGTCAGGCTGACATGGAATATGATGAAAAACTTGCACGGTTTCGACAAGGCCATCTCAATCCCTTCAATAAAGATCCAGGTGAAAAAGGGGAAGAAGATGATGAGGAAGAGGATGATCTGTCTGTAAGAGGTCAGCATGATCAAGTTTGAAAATACAGTGTCACTCAAAAAGTCGCCAAGTTTCCCTGTCTTCTGTTAAGTACCCTGCATTCAGTGATTTGTTAAAGTAATGAAAAGTTCATGAGTAAATATTTCCCAAGTGTCAGTGATATATTTGGCAGTAAGGGATATTGAGTATTACTATGTATTGTTGTTGTCCTAAGAGCCTACCTATTATGGTGATACCACTTTAGCCTAGTTGAAATAATTCACTTCAACAGAGTTCATGCTGTACTTTTGCTCAATATAACCACTACATCACTAAATTATTTCTGTGGCATGAGTTAATAACACACTTCACATGCTTCATTACAAAATTATAACTTTTTTCTTCACTGAAAGTAGATTACTATTTCCACATTACTTTTGACAAATGATACAGTATTGTTATTACCATTGTTTTCTGGTGAACTTGTCTATTGAGGCTTTGTGGGTGGAAGTGAGGAATAAGTTAAGTATAACCACATTAATGGGACTATATTACAGACCACCCAACAGTCTGCTGGGATTTAGAGGAACAAAATTGTAGAGTGATCGCACGCTGTTGAAAGAAACATGGAGTTGTGAAAGTAGGTGATTTTAATTTTCCACATGTTGACTAGGACTCTCATATGGCAAAAGGACTAGATAGGATAGAGTTTATCAATGTCTTTGGGGAAGTTTCCTGAATCAGTACATATAAATCTCAACAAGAGTGTGCAATAATTAATCTCCTGTTCGGGAAAGAGACAGAGCATGTGACAGAGGTTTGTGTGGGGAACATTTTGTATCTAGTGATCGTAATGCCATTAGTATGGCATCAATATACCTTTTTCAGGGTATGGGGGAGAAAAAGTAAGTGGTCTTTGGATTGAGATTCTAAATTGGAGGAAAGCTAATTTTGATGGTATCAGAAAGGATCTGTGAGGTATGGATTGAGATAGGCTGTTTTCTGGCAAAAGTGTACTTAGTAAGTGAGAGGCTATCAAAAGTGAATACAATGCTTGCATGTGCCTCTCAGAATAAAAGGAAAGGATAACAGATGTAGGTAACCTTGGTTTTCAAGAGATGTTGAGGCTTTGGATAAAGAAAAGGAGGTACATAGCAAATATAGGAACAAATGAGGTACTTCAGTATAAGATATGCAAAAGAATACTTAAGAAATGGTGGGGGGGGCTAAAAAGAAGGGATGAGGTTGTCCTAGCAGACCAGGTGAAGGGGAATCCTTAGGGATTCTACAGATATGTTGAGAGCAAAAGGATTGCAAGAGACAAATTGGTGCTCTGGAAGATCAGAATGGTAATCTGTGTGTGGAGCCAAAAGAGATGGGGGAGATCTTAAATAGATTTTTTGCATCTGCATTTACTAGGGAGTTGGATACAGGAGTCTATAGAAGTGAGGCAAAGCAGCATTGACTTCATGGACCCTATACAGACATGTTTGCTGTCTTGAGGCAAATTAGGGTGGAGAAATCCCCAGGTCCTGACATGGTGTTCCCTTGGATCCTGTGGGGGGCAAGTGCAGAAATTGCAGGAGCCCTGGCAGGGATATTTAAATATATTTAAATTATCCTTAGTGACAGGTGAGATACAGAAGGATTGGAAGATAGCTAATGTTGTCCCACTATTTAAGAAAGGCTCCCAAGAATAAACTAGGAAATTATAGGCTTATGAGCCTGCCATTTGTAGTGGGAAAATTATTGGAAGTTATTATAAGAGACTGGATGTATGGATGTTTGGATAAATAGGGACTGATTAGGGATAGTCAGCATGGCTTTGTGTGTAGTTGGTCGTGGCTAACCAGTATTGTAGAGTTTTTCGCAGAAATTACCAGGAAAGTTGATGACATGAAAGCAGTGGATGTTCTCTGCATGGACTTCAACAAGCCCTTTGACATGGTCCTACATGGAAGGTTGGTCAAGAACGTTCAGTCATTTGGCATTGAAGATGAGGTAGTAAATTGGATTGTACATTGGAAAAGCCAGAGTGTGGTAGTAGATGGTTGCCTTTCTGTCTGGAGGCCTGTGACTAGCGGAGTGCCACAGGGATTGATGCTGGGTCTGTAGTTTGTTCAAAGTTCAAAGGTTAATTTTATTATCAAAGTATGTATGCAATACAACTCTGTTATTTGTCTACTCCAGATAGCTATTAAATACAGAAAGACAGTGGGTGTTAATGAAAGAAAAGATATCAACATCACTCCCACCTTGCATGATAAAGAAAAGAAACAAAACTTGCAGACCCCAAAAATCGCCCCTCCCTCACAGCAAAGAACAATAACAATCCTCAACCCCATCCCTTGCTGAAAAAAAACAGCGACAATAACAGTCCCTGACCCTGTCACTCAAAGAAGAAAAACAGCGACAACAGTCCCCAACTGTTGTTGTCACTTGCAGTAAAGAACAGTGCCAGTAGCACCAAACCCCCAATCACCCCTCTTGCACACAAAAATTTAACAGATCACCTACCCACCAATCGGCCACAAGAAACACTGAAAAACTCAAGGTAACTGATATAAAGTACAATCCAATAGTCACATAAATCTCAGAATATTGGAAATTTCTTTTTTGTCTGCATACAAGGAGAATAGCGGCTCAAACTCAAGTCCTTGCATAAAGCGTGACTGCTGATCTGTGCTGAATGCGCCAATCCAGCTGCTGAACCCCTCTGCATTCACGATGCTTCAATCTTCCTCGCCATTTCGAGATGGAGTTGTTCATAACCCAGTGCCTTGTCTCTGGTCTTTTCCACGAGTCTGCTCGTGTTCTCAGTCCTTTTTGTTTCCCCATCTCTGAGCTCCACAAGGCAGCTCTCCAGACATAACATAGTGCTGGATCCTTCGCGATCCAAACTGTACTCAACTAGCTCCAACAGTTTCTGTAACACAAACAAGTCAAGAAGAACAAGCAGAAGGTGGAGAAATAATTGGAAAGATTTACTGTCTGAAAGATGTCACTCGAGGAATCATTGTTCGCTGGTGCCATCGTGACTTGAACGATCTGTGCGATAATGTGATTAACTGGATCAGCAAATTTGTGGATGATGCCAAGATTGGAGTGTAATGAGGAGCAAGGAAAACTATTAAAGCTTGCAGTGGGATTTGGACCAGCTGGAAAAATGGGTTGAAAAATGTCAGATGGAATTTAATGCGGGCAGGCGTGAGGTGTTGCACTTTGGTAGGCCCAACTTGGGTAGGTCTTACAATAAACACCGAAGAGTGTAGTAGAGCAAAGGAATCTGGGAATAGAGGTTCATAATTCATTGAAAGAGGTGTCACAGGTAGATAGGTTGGTTAAGAAAGCTTATGGCATGTTGGCCTCCATAGCTCAAAATGAGTTGAGATGTTATGTTGAAGTTGTATAAGACTCTGATGAGCCCTAACTGGAGTATTGTGTGCAGTTTTGGCCACCACCTACAGGAAAGATGTAAATAAGATTAAAAGAGTACAGAGAAAATACAAGGATGTTGCCAGATTGGTGGACCTGATTTAGAAGGAAAGATTGAATACTGTAAATTCTGGTATATAAGCCAAGGCCCCCCATTTTCAAGGTTAAAAAAGTGACTTTTTCATGTTACCTTTGTATAAGCCAACCCCTTTTATAGAGGTTTTTGATTTTACCAGAACAGATCGCAAGATCTCACATGGTACTCAGCTTTGCCGGATCTGGAACCGGGAAATTTTGTGAACCAGTACCTGATAAGAAAACAGGCCTACACATTGTAGAGTGTTATAAGCAAATTCTTAATAAATAAATCAGGGAGGGAAGTTTTGGATTAGGTTCCCAATGGTAAAGAATCCTCTGAAATGTACCCCCCGTGAAACCATTTAGCGCCCATCATAATCTCATTATAACATAACACGGGGTGGCGGGATCAGTACATGTACTCAGTATTGAGTTTGTGACCACCATGTACAAAAGATTAATGCAATATGATGCTGGCTTCAAGCTGAAGGTTGTTGATTTTGCTAAAGGAACGAATAATTCTGCAGCTGCTAAGAAGTTCAGTGCAAACGAGAAACAAGTGAGAGAGTGGAGAAAGGCAAAGGACACGCTGAGGGAAATGCCAAAGACGAAATGTGCAAACCGCAGTAAAACATGCCAGTGGCCAGAACTGGAAGAAACAGTTTTAGAGTGGGTGAATCACCAGCGATCGTCTGGATACATTGTTACCAGAGAAATGATTCGAGTTCAAGCGTTGAAATGGGCCGAGAAACACCGTGAGGTCAGCAAAAATTTCAAAGCTACACAAAGTTTGTGCACCCTATTTACAAATAGACGTGATCTTATGTTGAGACAAAAAACAAAGATTGTTCAGAAGTTGCCGAGCGCCCTTGAGAATAAGTTTACGGCCTTCCAATCGTTTGTAATCAAGCATCGAAAAGCACATTCTTACCTGCTCTCACTGATTGGTAACATGGACGAGACACCAATGTTCTTTGATTTTGCTGGTAACTGCACTGTCAATCAGAAGGGAGAGAAAACAGTCCTTGTCAAAACAACTAGACACAAAAAGCAACATTTTACTGTTGTGTTAACGTGTATGGCTGATGGGACCAAACTACCACCGATGGTGATTTTTAAGAGGAAAACATTCCCAAATAAAGAAAAATTTCCGCAGAGGAGTGTTGTTTACGTTCAAGAACATGGCTGGAACAGAGTGTACAAGTAAATTGAGAAACAGTATGTGTTTTGTAGAGCTTTTCTTTCATGTAGATTTCATAAGTGTTTGTATTTTTTGTATTTGACTCAAAAACAGCCAGTAAATATAACCTGTCTTCCATGTATTCATTTTTCCAAAGTTGGCACCCTCTGTATAAGCTGACCCCCTAATTTTAGGACCAAAGTTTAGGGCCAAATTCTTGGCTTATACACCGGAATTTATGGGGTAGGTTAGAATTTTATTTTCTAGAACATAAGAGATTTGATAGGGATATACAACATAGTGAGGGGTGCAGATAGTGGAAAAACCTGCTTGAATTTACCCTGAAGTTGGGTGGGACTACATCTAGAGATCATGGGTTAAGGGTGAAAGGTGAAATGTTTAAGGGGAAATTTCTTCACCTAGAGAATGGTGAGAGTTTGGAATGAACAGCCAGTGTAAGTGGAGGATGCAATTTCTATTTCAACATTCAAGAGAAGTTTGGATAGGTACATGGATGGGAGGAGCATAGAGGACTTTAGTCTGGGTGCAAGTTGATGGGATGAAACAGTTTAAATGGTTTGGCACAGACGGATGTACTCAAGGACCTGGTTCTATCCTGTAGTTTGTTATGACTTTATTGTTAGTTTATTTTCTTCAATTCCACCCCCACTTCATTACTGTTGATGCCTATCCAGTAAATTGACACTGACACTTCTATATTAGCATTCTAAAGATCACTGTCTGTAAATCTGAATATTCAACGTCCAGTCTTCCACTGACGATGAGCACATTTTGTAGTTATTGTTAACTTCAAGGATTTCACCAATTTGCGCAATGTTGTTTTTGCTAGCTAGTCTTTTGAATTTGGAGACAGCTTTGTGGGATAGAGTTGGGTTTGCTGGTGATAAATGGAAGAGATACTTAAATGGAACAGGTACTTAAAAGTTATTTTTGAATTGTGGCCAAGTAGTAGAATATGCAGGATCCATTAACTTTGCAGTTTTTCACTTTCTGGATCTGGTAAGTTAATTGCTTACCAGAGTCACATACAAATGGAAAAAGAAAATTAAGGCTGAAGTACCGGTAGTAGGTCTTGTGACCCTGTGGGGAATTTGAGGCAGATAATAGATATTGTGTAATGTGTCAGAGGATTAAAACTGTTGACAAAGCAGTCTACTTCCTTTAATTACTTTTAATTTGACAGATGGACTTCGAGTTAAGTGAATTTAAAAGTTGTCATTTGAGTTACAAAGTTACTTCAAAACAAGAAAAGAAAATTTTTGGGTAATAGTTGTTTAATGATTAATCCTCTGTTTTGACATTGACTCTTCTGTAGTGAATTATTTATGTAAAGCTGACTAAAATAATTGTTATCTGTTTGGGGGAAATGATGTTTGCACAAAATTCTTTGCAACTGTGCACAAGCTTTACTGTTAACCTTGTTTTTTTTTAAAAACTTGTCAATTTCATTGGCCCTTATTTCCATTACTTTCTTTGTACTTCAGCACTGCATATTGATTCCTTGTGCAAGAAGGTCAGTGAGCATGCAGACAGAATGATGGATCTTGGCTTGGCAGAGGATCATTTTTCTAAACCAGTGGTAAGCTTTGATACTTTTGATGTATGTCTCCAATATAATGTACAGGAAGTCCCCAAGTTGCATAAAGATCCTGTTCCCAAGATTTATCCTGAAGCCAATTTATCCTTGTCAGAATCATATCCTTTGCTATAATGATCCATATTATATCACTCTATATCCACTTGCCTTCATTTTTTAAATTTCATTGAATAATTGCCATAATGCCAACAATGAAACTAATGGAATGTGTTTTGTATGTATACGTCATCCAAACTAACATTATTGTTAGCTTGAAAAATGTATGGGAGAATTTGTGTCCTGACAAGTGTCTTGGCCCGAAATGTGACTATTTATTCTCCTCCATAGATACTGCCTTGTTGGTGTGTTTCTGAAGCATTTTGTCTGTTGCTCAATATTTCCAGCTTCTGCAGAATCTCTTATGTTTAGGATTTCCCTAAGTTAGGTAATTCATACCTCAGAAAGCCCTGTATCATCAAGCTCACTTTACATTTGCTGATAATCAGATATGTAATATAGTTATGTTGAATATTGTTATTTATTAACATTTTGAAGGAATATTCAAATTCTAAGCCTAATGTGTTTTAACAGTGAGACCGTCAAATACTGTATATCGAAATATCCTGATTTTATCAGTTTCATGTGATTAGTAGTTTCCTTTGTCTAAAGTGTACATTATAATTAAATTTTGTAATAGAATTAAAATTGTATTTTTGTGGTACCTATTCTTTGCATGTCAGTTTTTTATTTGGATGGCAGTTACAGAGCTGGCTTAGGCATGAGGTGTTAACATATTTCTATCTGCCACCCAAGTTAAGAACAGACCTCTAGAAATATCTGTTTTGTGTCTGGAGCGACCTTATTGTACTCCAGTTCAATGGATGCCAAAAGTTAATGCAGATCAGGATAAAGCAAACAATGGAACCAATTAATTTTGCGTAAAAGTCACTGCATAGTAAATTCACAATGGACTCAATAAAATCTTATAAATCTTATTTCTAAAGTAACTTATTTTTTTAATTCTTAATTTTCTTCTAATATTTGTATATCTGTGCACTTACAATGCCACTGTAATTTCTTTTGGGATAAATAAAGTATATATGTATCTATCAATCAGTCTATAATATTGATACTAGAAGAGGAAACTGAATCCAAAAATTCTGGGGATTAAGAACATGAAATTTAGAAACAGGAGTAGGCCACTGTCTCTTCTGCCATTTAATACTTCAGTGTTTTTGTAACCTCAGCTCCTTTTTCATAATTATTTAACAACTGGCTTATGAAGTATATAACTCTGCCTTAAAACTACTCAATCTTTTCTTCAAGAAGCAGAGTTGCAAAGATTTGAAGCCCTCTGAGAGAAAACATTTTGCCTAATTTTGTCTTAAATGGCTGATACTTTATCAGTGACCCATATATTTAATTTTTCCCACAAGAGGAAATGTCCTTCTGTGGCGACCCACTTCCCAGCGCACTCGAACCGGCTCACAAAGTGGCGCGCACCGGCATAGAGGCCGGTCCCAAAAAGGGCGCCAAGTCTGCTTCACCAGCAAGGGGAAAAGCCCGCGCGCGGGACGGGACTGTGAATATGCGCCCCCTACAGCATTCCTGCCCAGGGAGGGCGGGATCAGGAAGGCTTTAAAGCGAGGCTGCGAAGTTTGAATAAATCTCTTTTGCAACTGCAGCTCACGGACTCCATGTCGTTATTGCAGCGCTGCGTGTAGCACACCGCTGCAATTGGTGACCCCGACAGCCCAAACGATATTTGGGCTGAAGATGAACGACACCGCATCTGTTCATGCAGTTTCGTTAAAACTGCCAAGCTTCTGGACGCTGCGACCTCACCTATGGTTCCAGCAAGCAGAAGCCCAATTCCACGTTCGGCAGATAACCTCGGATGACACACGTTACTACTACGTGGTGAGCTCCCTCGACCAGGCAACAGCAGCCCAGGTTGAGGAGTTCATACAGTCGCCCCCAGCGGATGGCAAATACACAGAATACAAAGCCTTGCTCATAAGGGCTTTCGGACTCTCACAGCGCGAGCGAGCTGCCCGCTTACTGCACCTGGATGGTTTGGGAGACAAGCTGCCGTCGGCTTTGATGGATGAGATGCTCTCCCTGGCTGGAGGTCACAAGCCCTGCCTCATGTTTGAGCAGGCATTCCTGGAGCAGCTGCCCGAGGACATACGCCTGCTGCTGTCCGACGCGGATTTCAGCGACCCCTGGAGGGTGGCGGCTTGGGCAGACATGCTGTGGAAAGCCAAGAAGGAGAGTGGGGCGTCCGTCGCACAGATCACCAGGCCACGCTCCCAGCAGCAAACCAGACCAGGCCCGGCCGCAGAGCCCGCTAACCCCAGAGGCAGGGGTGAGGAGGCCAACGAACAATGGTGCTTCTACCACCAGCGGTGGGGTGCAGAAGCCCGCCGCTGTAGCCCGCCCTGCAAGTTCCCGGGAAACGCCAGGGCCAGCTGCCGCTGATGGCTATGGCGGCTGGCCATCGGGATAGCCTCCTGTATGTCTGGGACAAGTGGTTGGGACGCCGCTTTTTGGTCGACACCGGAGCCGAGATCAGCGTCTTGCCTCCGACGAGTTACGACACCATCGACTTCCTGGGCCACAGGATTACTAAAGACGGGGCAACCCCTCTGCCTGCTAAGGTAGTCACGGTCCGCCATTTCCCCCGACCCAACACACTCAAAGGCCTTCAGGAATTTGTGGGTATGGTAAATTTCTACCACCGCTTCCTCCCTTCAGCTGCCCAAATCATGCGCCCCCGTTCGCCCTGATGTCGGGTAAGGGCAAGGACATTACCTGGGACGAGGAGTCCGCCGCCGCTTTCATTAAAACCAAAGAAGCCTTAGCAAACGCCGCGATGCTAGTGCACCCCAGAATGGACGTCCCTACTGCCCTCACAGTGGACGCATCTAACACAGCAGTCGGTGGGGTGCTGGAACAACTCATCGAGGGTCACTGGCAACCCCTGGCGTTTTTCAGCAAACACCTACGACTACCCGAGCTCAAATACAGTGCTTTCGACCGGGAACTATTGGCGCTATACCTAGCAATTCGGCATTTCAGGTACTTCTTGGAAGGTAGGCCCTCACCGCATTCACGGACCACAAACCGCTTACCTTTGCGTTCACGAAGGCATCCGACCCCTGGTCGTCCCGCCAGCAGCGACATCTGTCCTACATCTCCGAATACACGACGGATGTCCGGCATGTCTCGGGAAAGGACAATGTCGTGGCGGATGCCCTCTCCCGCCTTAACATCCAAGCCCTGTCCCAGGGGATAGATTATGAAGCGCTGGCGGAGGCGCAGCTGGCAGATGAGGAGATCCCTAGTTACAGAAATGCAGTCTCCAGTTTGCAGCTCCAGGACCTCCCCATAGGCCCAGGTGAGAGGGCCCTGCTCTGTGACGTCACCACTGGCCAACCCTGTCCCGGCAGCCAGGCGGCTGCGCGTTTTCAACTCCATTCACAACTTAGCGCACCCCTCCATCAGGACAACCGTCCGGATGGTAGCCAACAGGTTCGTTTGGCACGGACTCTGCAAGCAGGTCAGTGAATGGGCCAGAACGTGCATGCACTGCCAAACATCCAAGGTGCAGTGGCACACCAAAGCTCTGCCGCAGCAGTTCCACCCTACCCACTGGTGTTTCGACCACATTCATGTGGATATCGTGGGCCCCCTACCAGTGTCGCGAGGAGCACGGCACCTCCTGACCAGTTCACATGGACTGGTTCACAAGATGGCCAGAGGCGGTCCCGCTCACCGAAACCACTTCCGAATCTTGCGCCCGGGCACTGATTGCCACCTGGGTATCTCGCTTTGGTGTACCGGCCCACATTACCTCTGACAGAGGCGCCCAGTTCACCTCCAGCCTGTGGTCAGCTATGGCTTGCCTTTTGGGGACACAGCTGCACCTCACAACTGCCTACCACCCACAGTCGAACGGACTAGTGGAGCATGTCCACCGTCACCTGAAGTCGGCTCTCATGGCCCGCCTCAAAGGGCCTAACTGGGTGGACGAGCTTCCCTGGGTCCTGCTCGGAATTCGCACAGTGCCCAAAGAAGATCTGCACACCTTGTCGGCCGAGTTGGTGTATGGCGCACCCCTGGTCGTCCCAGGGGAGTTCATACCAGCCCCAAGGGGGCAAGAGGAAGAACCCGCAGCAGTCCTGGGCAGACTACGTGAGAGGCTCGGTAACCTGGCCCCCATACCCACTTCACAGCATGGGCAGAACCCGACCTGTGTACCCAAAGACCTGCAAAACTGTAAGTTCATTTTTGTACGACGGGGCGGACATCGGGCACCGCTACAGCGGCCCTACAAGGGGCCGTTTACGGTGATCAGAAACAACGGGTCCACATTTGTACTGGACATTGGGGGGAAAGAGGAGGTTTTCACGGTGGACCGACTCAAACTGGCCCATGTGGACGTGGCGCAGCCGGTCGAGATTCAGGCACAGCGGCGCAGAGGCAGACCTCCCAAACAGAGTCCGACCCAGACTGTGGACATTGGGGGGTGTATCGCCGGTTCTGGGGGGGGGGGGGGGGGTTATGTGGCAACCCACTTCCCAGGGCACTCGAACCGGCTCACAAAGTGGCGCGCACCGGCATTGAGGCCAGTCCCAAAAAGGGCACCAAGTCTGCTTCACCAGCTAGGGGAAAAGCCCGCGTGCTGGACGGGACTGTGAAGGGGAGGGCGGGATCAGGAAGGCTTTAAAGCGAGGCCGCAAAGTTAGAATAAATCTCTTTTGCAACTGCAGCTCATGAATTCCGTGTCGTTATTGCAGCTCTGCGTGTAGTACACAGCTACACTTCCTCCATTCCATCCACCACGTCGAGATCCTCAGAATTGTGATAGATTAATTTTTCATCTTCTAAACTCCAGCAGACATAAATATTAGGCAGGCTATGTTTTAAGGCAATCCTTCCACGACGTGTATTAAACTAATAAATCTTCCTGAAACACATTTATATCTTTACTAAGGATACCAATTCTGTACACATTGCCGGTCCCCTATATAATTGAAGTATATTCTTCCTACTATTGATTCAATCCCACAAGCAATAAATGATAGCCTTCATTTGGCTTCCTTATTTGCTGTACCTCCATTGTGACCTTCTGTGTGTTCTCCCCTATGTCACTCCATATCCCTCTGTATCTCTAAGTTCTGCCATCTCTCACCACATCAGAATCACTTAAAAGATGTGCTTTTTGTCTACATCCCTTTGTAGCATCCTTGTACTCTCTTCACAAGTTATTTTTCTACCTACCTTTGTGCAATCTATAAATTCAGCAACCATCCCTTTGGTCCCTTCATCTAAATTTATATAAATTGTAAAATGTTGAGGCCACAGAACCACTGTCTGTCACGCATCTTTAATCTTGCCATCAGATAAAGACCATTCATTCACACCTCCTGTTTACTGCTGATTAGTCAATCTTCTGCCTGCACTAATATGTTACCTTCTATTATCAGGAACTTTTATTGTTCATGGAAACTTTTCAATATGACATCTTATCAAACCATCCACTGCTGTCTTTGATCAGCAGTGGCAAAGCTAGTAAAGCTGCTGTCTATCAGGTCCATTGAGCCAGGTTCAATCATGGCTTCTGGCATTGCCTGTGTGCAGTCTGCAAGGTTTCTTTACAATTTACTTCAACAGCCCAAAGTTCACATGGTTTGGTATATTAATTGGCCTCTATAAATTGTCCCAACTATGTAAGGGAATTGTAGAGTCTGGGCCAATAAAAGTGAATATGGAAAAAATAAAATAGGAATAATGTAAGATCCCAGTCAGAGCTGTTCATGTCCCAGCAAGTGCACATTTCTTCCAGTTAGCAGGGAATGAAGGCTGACTCTGGTGTTTTGGCTTGCAAACTGTGCATATACAAGAAATGGAGAGTTGAGTGCTGGCTTTTGATTCTGAGCCACATGAGACAAATATAAATTCATATTTTCACTTTGGTCATTGTTTTCTTTCTGCTGTTTTTAAATTCTGCAGGGATCATTTGTGGCATTGGATATTGAAAATTTAAAGCGTGCAATTGATGAAGTGAAACAAATTATCTTAGATTTGCCTGAACACTCTGAGAAGCAGAAAGATGCTGTTGTAAAACTTATTCATCTTCGACT
The DNA here is from genome assembly GCF_048418815.1 of Hemitrygon akajei. Taxonomy (NCBI): domain Eukaryota; kingdom Metazoa; phylum Chordata; class Chondrichthyes; order Myliobatiformes; family Dasyatidae; genus Hemitrygon; species Hemitrygon akajei. The sequence goes on from NC_133140.1 coordinate 58,690,383, forward strand.
CAAGCTACAAGAATTAAAGGTTTGGAAATGTGCATAAAAATGATGATCTTTACAATTTTGTAAGTTTGAGGGAAGTATAATTCTACAAAATCACATGCAATTCTGCTAGACCGTAGAAACGCTGGACAGAGTTTTGGAACTGGCTGTTTGAAAAGGGGAAGGCAATTAAGCAGTAATTACTTTGTCAACTTGCTGGTGAAATATGTAAGGGCATATGAAATGTAGTAAATTTTAGGAAGTATTAAACGGAAAAAACTGAGCGGATGAAATTTAGTGCGGGAAAATAAGAAGTGAATCTTATTGCTAAGAGCAATAATGAGAAGCATTAAACTAAATGGTACAGTTAAAGGAGATGTACAAGCAGAGACATCCAGACATATGCAACCAAATGTTTGAATTAGATGGAATAGATAGAAAAAACCAGAAAACGTGGTATGATTTGAGAAAATTGCAGTTATTCTCCTTAGAAGATTTGCCTGAATGGGGACTTGGTTAAAAATATACAAAATCACAAAATCCTTAATAAAGTAAATAAGATGAAATAGAAAATCCACAAAACATTTGCTTGAAAAGGTTATACTTTCAAAAATAATTTTATTAATTGAAATAGAAGCATTTACTACAGGCCCATAGAAAACGATGTTGCTTAAATTATATTCCTAACCACTCATGCTAGTGGTATTATCAACTATTTCAATTTCAACAACAATCAGTAGCTTGCATTGTGTAATGGTATTGTTGTTATAAAATAAACACCTTGCTACAAGTACATAATACAAAGAGGTGACCTTAATGATTTTTTTTAAAGGGTCTGGAAGGAAGAGCAACAAATGGAGTGATGTTTAGAAGAAATTTCTGAGGATTGGGTATAGACAGCTCCAACAATGGTTATGGATGATGGGATGAAGATTTGAGTCAGAGAAATAGCTTTTCTTCTAGAGAAGATAGGAGGATATAGAAAAGATTGATATACAGTACTGTGCAAAAGTCTTAGGCCTTCTGGTGCCTAAGACTGTTTCACAGTACTGTATTTGTCAATGCGGAACAGAGAGTGAGTATGTAAATCTGGCAGGAGCAAATGATGTAAGGGTGGAGTGCCGCTGGAGGGGTGTGGGACAGGTGGCAGAGGAGGAGTGCTAGGGTTGGGAGGGTGCATTTAGTGTGGGTGCATTCAAACCCAGCCCTGAGACACCAGAAAAGGTTTTGATTCCAAACAATTGGTTTGTTGATCATTACAGAATGGCTCTCTGGTGTTTTCTGCTCCCTCTCCTCTCCTTTCCCCCTTTCCCAACTATAATTTCTCTCCCCCTGCACCCTTCCCACTCTCAGTCCACAATAAAGACAGATATCAGAATCAGGTTTATCATCACACACTTATGTCATGATTTTTTTTTGTGGCAGCAGTACAGTACTGTGCAAAGGTCCTAGGTACCCTAGCTATTTACAGTGCCTATAAAAAATATTCATCACCCCCACTCCAGAAATTTTCATGTTTTATTGTTTTACAACATTGAATCACAGTGGATTTATTTTTTTAACACTGATCGACAGAAAAAGACTCTTTCATGTCAAAGTGAAAACAGATCTCTCCAAAGTGATCTACAAATGTAAATTAATTACAAATATAAAACACAAAATAATTGATTGCATTAGTATTCACCCCCTTTAATATGACACACCAATTGGTGTGGCCAATTGGTTTTAGAAATGACATCATTATTAGGTACACCTGCACACCTGTTCATTAATGCAAATATTTCTAATCAGCCAATCACATGGCAGCAACTCAATGCATAAAAACATGCAAAAGGTTCAATTGTTGCTCAGACCAAAATTTTGATCACATCTTCCCTGTGATCAATTATGGAGAGATTTGACAAAGTGCAGATGATAAAAGAAGGACGACATGCTTTCTCTCCCAAATGTTATACTCAGTGGAAATGTTCTGATTCCAAAATGGCCCTGAAATTATAATTGGTACCCATTGAAGACCAAAACATAACCCGGAGTCTGCCAGGCTGAGAGGCAGCAGTAAGGTTAGAATTTTCAGTTCAATATTCAGGGTTATAGCAAGAGTAATTCTTATGTGTTTGTGCTGTGCACTTCATTGTTTGTTTTATGTGGCAGCAGCCATTTTCTATATGTGTGCTGCAGCCAGTAGTGAACTGTCCAGAACCACACTGGTGGAAGATATAAACTCGAGAGATTCTGCAGATGCTGGAAATCCAGAGCAACATACACAAATTGCTGGAGAAACTGAGCAGGTCAGGCAGCATCAGTGGAGATAAATAAACTCTCAAATGTTTCAGTTCAAAACCCTTCTTCAGGATACCAGGAGATGGGCATTTTATAAAATTGAGCCAATTTTATTTTTCAGTATGGTTTGAGAGATATGTATGTATATAATAATCCCCAAAATTTCACCTTGGAGTGTTTTAAACATTTTGGCTTTACGTTGCAGGGTCCAGAGCAGTGGCACACTGAATAACACAAGATTTTGGTTTCAAAGCATTTCTCCTTTACGTTATCAAAATGACTTTATCCATTCTGCTTGGCATAAGCAAATGTCCCTGGGTAGATTGTGACAATATTTTGTAAAATGTATTATTAGAGTTTTATACTAAAAGTAATTTTCAATTTTAAAATTTCAAATAAAATAGGTATTAGCAGAACTTGAATAAAAAGCCCATGTTAATATAGCCTTAATTGAGGCAAGAGAAGTGAAATGTGAATTTAATGAGATCAGTCAAAATAGTTCATTATCTTCAGCTGTTCCATCAATGCTCTTCCTTGTATCCATAAGTTTGCTAATAATTACATAATATTCAACTTAATTTGCAACTCCTCTGCAAATGAAGCAGACGGTAACGATACCGGAAAGTACATGGTAAGTAACATCTGCGCCTCCCTTATCAATATTCATGGTTCATCATTGACCAGCCACATAATACCATTGCTAAGGGTAGATTCTCCTAGCACACCCCAAACATTTCCACCATCAATAGGCACAAGTTTAGGAGTATGATGGATTAAACATGATTTGCCACATGAGTGTAGCACCAATAATGTGCTATCCAGGACAATGCAGCTGATTTTCACAATCATCAGCCCCCCTAAATACTCATTCAGTATATCACCAAAAAAATACAGGGTGCAGTGTGCACCAAGAATTAAATGCATTCAGTTTTTCCAATAGCACCTCCCAAGCTGGTGATCATTATTACCAAGGACAAAGGGAGCAGGTGCATTGCAACACCACCACCTGCAAATTTCTCTTCCTCCCAGTGATAAGAAAACACCAATATTTCAATTTAATAATGATGGACTAATCATTTTAAATCTTTTTGTTATCCATTATAGGACCCTGATGAGGATGAACCAAATATTCAAATTTTGCTTGAACATCGTTTCTTCAAGGAGAAAAGCAAAAGTGTCAAACAGTTCTGTGACAAGTGTGGCACCATTATATGGGGTTTGCTGCAAACATGGTATACCTGCACAGGTGAATACTTGCTATATAGCAATTTGTATTTCCCTAGTTCTATTTAGAATGACAATTGTAATTATATTTAGTCAGTTTATATTTGAACACAGATTTTCAAAGAAATGTATATTAAGAAGCCACGGTAGTATTTTGTAATACACTTATATGGTTACCATGGTTGCTAGTTGTAAGAAAAGATGACTTAATTAAATCAATATTTTATGTAAGATCTGTTTTAAGTTGACCTGTAGACTCTACATTTCTGAAATCAGAACTTGAAGTTTGTTTGAAAGAAATTTAGCTGCTTTCTGGCTCGTTCTTACAACTGTCAACAGAAGTTATTGAAACGGAACCTTGTGTAGTCGGCTTCAATTACCTTCTTGGATTTAATGTGTCTTAAATAACGCAAAGAATCCTTGTATCTTAATGACAGATAAAGGTTGTTATATCTGACTTGTGTTCAGAAAAGATCAAATAATAAGCCTCAAATAGTGGTCAACAGACTGAACAGAATTTCTGGGAAACATTGACCCATAAATTGGATTTTAATTGTATATTATCACATTTATAATTCCATTAACTTGGAGAACCAAACTGATCATCTTTAGCTAATTTAGTTTCCAAACTTGTACACTAGAAATCTGGTGTAAATTCTTAATTCTGAAGCAAAGTAATCTTGAGCAGAAATAGATGCCCCTCAAAAGATTAAATACAGAAGTTTGAGAAGCTGCGATTTCTGCCTTGGAAGTTGCAAGTAACCATTTTTAAATATTTAATTTTGTTGCTAGGTTGTTACTACCGTTGTCATAGTAAGTGCTTAAACCAGATTACCAAATCCTGTGTAAGATCGAAGGTTAGCCATCAGTCGGAATTTGAATTAAACATCTGTCCAGAAGTGGGACTGGACAGACAAGATTACAGATGCTCAGACTGTCGACATCCAATATCCCTTCGTGAGTATTCTGTTCTAATATGCTTTGAAGAATCGAATTATTTAAAGCTGTTTATTTGAAATATATTCTGCTAAAAGGGGGAAGGTTTTTTGCCAAAATTTGATTTTTCTGATCTGTAAGGTTTGTAAGATGTGTATCTTTATTCATTGCTATTCTGTGAAGAAAAAGTTAGCAATTTTATATAAAAGATTTCTGATTAATTTTGTATTTCCGTAGCTAAGCAAATCTTTCTTGTAGATCTTAAGAGCATGTTTGAGCAATTAAGAGCACTTTGTAATTTATTTACCTCACATCATGTGGTATAGGTGAGGTCATCCATGATGTGAACTCCTGGTACTTGATGCACTTAACTCTGTACAGAGGAGGATGGTCCATCTGCACCTTCCTGAAGTCCACAATGATTTTCTTGGTCTTCTCCGTGTTCAGGCTTGTGTTGTTTTTTCTCACACCAATCCACCAGTTGCTCCACTTCCTCTATACGCTGTCTCGTCGTTCTTGATAAGACCAACCACTGATGTGTCATCAGCAAGCTTGATGACCCAGTTTGAGCTGGATCCAGTGACTCAGTCATGAGTCAACAGTGTGAGTAGCAGCAGGCTGAGCACACAGCCTTGGGGAGAGCCTGTGCTCTGCGTAATGGGAAGAGGGACCTTGCTGCCCGCATTGACTGACTGTGGCCTTACTGTTAAGAAGTCCAGTATATATTGCAGAGAGAGCTGTTGAGATTCATCGAGAACCATTTCCCCACCAGTTTCTGGGATATGGTGGCATTGAACATCGAACTGAATGCTATAAACAGCAGTCTGACATTTTCCAGGTGGGACAGGACAGAGTGGAGGGCAGCGGCTATTGCATTGTCAGTGGATCGAATTGAGTGATAAGCGAACTGGAAAGGATCCGGTGTCGCCAGGAGAAAGGCTATAATGTGCTCCATGACCAGCCACTCGAAGTATTTCATAATTGTTGATGTTAATGCCATCATGCAATAGTCATTTAGGCAGGCTACTGTCGCTTTCTTTGGCACAGGAATGATGGTTGCTGCCTTGAAAATGGAGAGGACAATGGACAGAGAGATGTTGAATGTATCCATCAGCACCTCTGTCAGTTGTGCTGCGCAGCCTTTCAGAACTTGACCTGGTATATTATCAGGCCCTGCAGCTGTGTGTGGGTTGACTCTGGTCAGGGTCGTCTTCATCTCTGCTTCAGCCGGGCGGAGTGTCTGCTCCCCTGGGGGAAGGGGTGCCTTCCTCTCAAGCACTTTGTTCTACAGACATGAGTACTAACTTTTCAAAATGTGCTAATCTCATGAAATCTGTTGTCCTTGAACTCTAACAGTTACTCCAGCCTGATATTTGTACTTTCACATGTCTGGAGCAATTCTTTTTGTACCAGGTCCTGCTCATCTTTGCTCCCATTTAGGTAATGGTTCTTTTGCAGATTCTCAGTCATGTTTCTGGATTCCTCCATATTCTTCTCATGTTTGATATTCCCTATTTCAAGAACTCACCCAAATACACAACTCTAGCTCTGATCGTTTGTGAACCTCTGAACTGAATCATTCCATTGTTAGTGGTATGCCTCCAGTTGCCAAAGCCTAGGTCTATCATCTCTAACTCTCTCCCTCTTTTGTGCAAGTTAGAATATATTTCTTGTTGACCATTTACAATGATATCTATTTAAGTGGTTCCACAAGAGTTTTATTAGTAATACTCTTATGAAGTGAATTTGGACATTTCTTGCTTCTTGTGTAATAGGAAGAGGAACAGGTCAAGCATACAATCCCTCTTGATGAGATCATCCCTGATCTTTTTCAAGCTTGATCTCCTCATCTATTCTAATTCCACATAGCCCTGAATTGTCTAAACTTTCAAAAATGTATTTATCTCTTTAAAATAAAACTCCACAAACCTTTGGATAGAAAATTACATGCATTCACATGAGAGGTTAAATGACTGAAACCTTATTTTGCAACTATGTCTTGTCAATTTAGAACTAGAATTGTCTTGTCTTATGCTCCAGCTTAGGATCTTTCATGTTTCAATAAGATCACCCTCTTTCTTCAGCAAAGTATCACATAAGTGAAGGGTATGCTTTTTTCAAAAGGACAAGTCTCAGCTTTAAAGATTGTACTTGTTTAAATGTATTTTTATCAGTAGATAATTATAAAGGAGTACTGTAAATGTAATGTATTATATTGCTGTTCCTGTATTTTGCATTGTGAATGATAAATGTCTGAATGCCATGCAGAAAATCTGTCGCTGGAGAAATTCATTCCAGGTATGTGCCAATCAGGTGGGTGGATGATTTATGGTAGGATATTTTCCAAGATAAGCTCTACTAGATTATATACATTCCTTCCTTCATACTGAAACATTTGTTATCTTTATTGTCATGGTTCTGTGACTTGATAATTGTACTTTCAATTTTTTGGCACCTAATGTGAACTTGTGCTATCCTCCTTGTTTTGTGATAGCTCTAATCACAATTCATTTTGTAATATGAGCCTTTAAGTGGATATTTTTTAATTCTCTCAAAGACTTAAAGAATAGTCATAACTTTGACATACTGCTTGACTAGGTACACAAAATAAAGTATTTTCTATTGGAAATGAGCAATTCTGCAAATTAACATTTTAAACATCTGTTGCCCCTAGAAGCTTTTAATATTGAACTAAGAACGTTGTTCTGCTAACCTTCTCTTATTTCCTGTTTGATTTGTTTGTTGCCTTTTACCTGTGCCTTTCTCATCTGGATTTTTAATTTGTACTTCAGGTGGTGTGCCTGCTGAAGCACGAAAGTGTGACTACACAGGCCAGTATTACTGTAGCAGCTGCCATTGGAATGATGTAGCTGTCATTCCCGCCCGTGTCATTCACAATTGGGATTTTGAAGCCCATAAGGTGGGTGACATTGATGGGAGAAGAGAGAACTTTGCATTTGGGAACAAGAAAATCTAGTAGCAGTATGAAAAATTAAAGTGAAACCTTTTTATTTTGCAAATTGTGGAACATATTAAGTTGGCATTTAAAATAATCATAGAATCCATATGCATAACTTTCTTTTAACTCTGCAGATTCTTTAAATGATAAATTGGTGTACAAATAGAAAGTATTAGTGTTAGTAATAGAGTTCTTCAGGCCAACTCATTCATGCTGACCGAGGTGCCCATCTAAGCTAGTCTCATTTTCCTGTGTTTGGCTCATACTCTTTAAACCTTTCCTATCCAAAACTCCCCGAGTGATGACACTTTCATGATACTAATAATCTACATAGGGATAGACTTTAACTTAAAATAAAAGTTCTTTAATCCATTTTAGCAGTATTTCATGTTAAGAAAGTTTGGTTATGTTCTGAGAAGGAGAACATCAATATATATGTACTTATAAACCACACAAAATGCTGGTGGAACTCACAGGTCAGGCAGCATCTGTGGAAATGAATAAACAGCCGATGTTTCAGGCCAAAATCCTACTTTAGGAATGGAAAGGAAGGGGAAAGATAAAAGGTGGGGAAGGAGGACTAACTTGGAGGTGGTAAGTGAAGCCAGGTAGGTGAGAAAGATAAAGGCTGGAGAAGGAATCTGATAGGAGAGTAGAGTGGACAATGGGAGGAAGGGCACCAAGGGCAGGTGATAGGCAGGTGAAGAGAAGAGGCAAGAGGCCAGAGTGGGGAATAGAAGAAGTGGGAAGGAGGGAGGAAAATTGTCAGAAGGCAAAATCAATGTTTATGCCATCAGGTTGGTTGGAGGCTATCTCCAAACAAGTCTTCTATATGCAAATGGATACCTAACATCTGCTAATGTTTGGTAGCTTTTGATACTTGGGGCAGACTGATTAATTTTGGTTTTTTTTATTACTAGGTGTGCCGACATAGTATGAGGTATCTCACACTGATGATATCTCGGCCAGTATTGAAACTTCGAGCAATTAATCCACTTCTCTTCAATTATGTGGAAGAACTGGTGGAAATTCGGGTATGCTTAGATCTAAGATCTATCCTTTGTACTTGTATCCAGGAATGCAATGTAATTTTCTGGTGAAAACCACCAACTGGAAAGTATAAAGAAATTGCAAGCCAAACAGCTTAAAACATGGAGATTCTGGCAGAAATTGTAACCCAAAATAATCCATACTTCAAAACTTACAAAGTGATAAAAGGAAATCCTGAAGCAATATATTAAGGGAAAATTGAACTTAATTAACTTGATTAATTATTTGTTGTAATGGAGAATGTTCATAAAAATAATGGTGTATGATGTATCTTTACACACAATATACGTTGAGCAAAGAAGCTGCAGTTAGACATCTAGCCCTTCTGTGCTGGTTCTGCCATTGAATAGATCATGGTTTTCTTTTTTTTTAAAACTTAATGATATTTACTTCTACCAAACCAAGTCCCTTGATTTCACAAATTCTCAAAAACCCATCTGTCTCTAATTTGTTACCTCTATTCCCTGTTTTGCTTCTCATCTCAGACATGAATGGCTAATCTCTCATTCTAAGTGCCATATCCAAGAGGAACATCATCACTGTGACTATCCTGTGAAATCTCTTAGTCTCTGTTTTTCTGTGCTGGCATGATCCTCTAAATGAATCTTCCTGGGACAATCTTACAGGCAGCACCTCCAATCTTATCCACAGCAGGACACTATTTGGTGATCTGCACTCCCTTGCTTGTGAAGGTATCCCTTCTCTGGTAAGGAAACCAGTTCTGTACAGAATAATTTGGATGCAATTTCAGCAGGATTCTATATAACTGCAAAAGGCGCCTTTACTCTGATTATTCAAATCCTCACAGTAAAGGCCAGCGTATTATTTGTTCTTGATTGCTTGCTACATCTACACATTAATTTCCAGTGATTTGGGTACAAGAGCTCCCAGGTCTCCCTCAATCCCACACTTTTTGAGCTATCACCTCCTGAATATTTTACCTCTGTTTCCTGTCTGCAAACTCTGAAAGGACTTACAAAAGATGTTTACAAATTTAAAATCATGGGCTAAAAGGTACACTGCCTGCATAGGTGCAGAATTAAATTTGAATTGGCTACAAAACCTATCACTGGTGGTTTATTAGAGTGAATGGGAGCAGATAGTGATTACTATAAAAAGAGTTTGGTTTTTTATAACCTGGTGATGCTGATTTGGTTTAGAGTATGCAGAGGACACTAAGCGATGAAATATAGGAAACAATGAGGATAGATTTGATTTTATGAGAACATAAAACAGGGACAGGGGACTTCTGGTAAGATGGCGATTGCTTAGCTGCTCCGAACTTTTGTTCCGTTACGGTCGCTATCTTTGCACTAAATGTCTCCATTTTTTAAACCTTAATTAGGAACTTTTTCGGTATCTCTTACTTGCCTGTGAACACATCTAACTTACAATGTCTAGCAAGAGTTCTAAATCCAGGAGAAAGGAAGCTACGGCTCCCTCAGACGAGACCCGGGCTGCGCTCGGTCAGCTCCAAGACGAAATTTTAAAGGAATTCAAAACCGCTTTCAAACAGTTGGAAGACACTGGATCGGATCAACAATAAAGTGGACAAACATGCTGAACACTTATCTCGTATCGATTTGACTTCTGAAGATTTAGAAAGCCGTGTTCGATACTTGGAGACTCTCTGTTCCAGCTTAGAGGGAAAATGTAACAAACTCCTTTCCAAAATGGTGGATCTCGAAAATCGCAACAGACACTGCAATCTTAGAATTCTTAGATTACCAGAGACCACCAAACAGGGATCAACAGTGAAGTTTTTCGCCAAGTTTCTCTGTGAGATATTTGGGAAAGATTTGCTTCCGAACCCGCCCGAACTCGAACGGGCACACAGAGTTTACGTTCCCCCCGGAATTTTGGGCTCCCGCCCGCGACCAGTAATTTTGTGCTTCCATCAATACCAGGTAAAACACAGTCTGATTGTGGAGGCACGTCGCAGAGGTTCTTTTTCTTTCCAGGATACAACCATTCGCTTTGTGGAAGATTTTGCACCCCAGACCTTAAAGATGCGCGCTGAGTTTAAAGGCGCAATGAAAGTGCTTTTTGATCGTGGTTTTAAACCCTCTCTTCGTATTCCTGCTGATCTACGAATCAAGCTTAATACTGGAAAATACAAGTGGTTTAAATCAGCGAAGGAAGCTGAAGCATTTGTGTCAAGTCTTCTGGCTATCCAGTCATCTTCGGAACCCAATCAGACCTCCTAAAACGGTGGATAAGTATTTCTCGTAGTAAAATTACTTTTTCTGGACTCAGACTTTACGTGAATCATTCAGACATTATTCATTGAAACTCTAAGGGCTGTCGACAATCTCTCCCTGGATTTGGTGTGTGTGTAATCTATTTTATTCTTGTATAACTTTATCTACAGAGTTCTACAACTGACTCTAACTTGTTTTGGAGGTTTGAAGTCTTTAGTGAAGGCCTCCCTGTTTGCTGGTTCACAGTTTAATTGCTGATTTATTTTTCCTTTTTTTATATTTATTTATTTTCTTTCTTTCTTTTCTTCACCCTTTTTTCTAATCTCTGAATTTTTTTTTCTCTTCTCTGTAAATGGTTGATAAATACTCGTCTTGAATTTATAATTTTCCCTTTCTTCTTTTTTTTAACCTTTTTTTCCCTTTCTCTTACTTTATTTTTCTATAATTTTTTGCGGGTAGGTTAGTTTTGGTTTTCTCCCGATTTTCTCTGTATTAAGTTTTATATTTCTGCAGAAGGTGTTCTAATCTGTAGTTATGTTTTCTAGTGCGTAAACTAGTTACTATTTGCTATAGTATTTATACAGAACTGCTGTTAATGACAGATCTGGAAGTTGTATTTGGGTTAATTTTTTTGGTAGAGCTAGCTACTTGTTTTGGTAGCCGTCTAGTTTTGGGTTGTGTGGATGGGGTGGGTTTTCCAGTTCCAACATCACTCACTGTATTTATTGTTTCTCTTTATTGCTCAGGACACGTATATGTTTTGATTTTACGAATCTATGTTTACATCTCTGCTCCCAGACTGCTACTGTACTGCTTGACTTTTTATATGCCTGCTGCCTTTTATGCATTAGTAATTGATAATGGCTAGTGCACTTAAATTCGTGAGCTGGAATGTAAAGGGATTGAATCACCCTGTTAAAAGGAGGAAGGTATTCTCACATATCAAACAACTTAAAGCTGACACTGCTTTCCTTCAAGAAACTCATATTCGGTGTGTTGATAACTCCCGGCTTCTGTCAAAGTGGGCGGGCCAGCATTTTCATTCATCCTTTGCCGCTAAAGCTGGGGGAGTCTCCATTCTTATTAACTCAAATATTCCTTTTGAACTCCATAATAAAACTTCTGATACAAATGGCCTTTTTATTATTGTTTCTAGTAAACTATATAACACTAAAGTTGCACTAGCAAACCTGTATGCCCCCAACTTTGATGATGTTTTCTTTTTTGAACGTTTTTTTCCTCACTACCAGACTTAAACTCATACTCTCTTATACTGGGTGGTGACTTCAGCTGTTGATTGGATCCGAATCTGGATCGATCGTCCTCTGTTACCAGATCACCTACTAAATCTGCCTTAGCTATCCAATCGTTTCTCTCTAATTTTGGTATCTCTGATATATGGCGTTTCCTTCATCCTACTGAGAGAGATTATTCTTTTTTCTCACATGTTCACCATACCTTCACTAGAATTGACTATTTCTTACTCGATAACCAACTTATTCCATTTGCCCACTCTTGTGACTATCAGAGTATACTGATTTCTGACCATGCCCCAATTACCCTCTCTCTGAACTTTCCTGGTCTCCCTCAGAGGAATAAACACTGGCGGTTTGATTCAACTTTATTATCGGACGATGATTTTTAAAAATTCATTAAGGATCAGATAACCTTTTATTTTAACACTAATACATCACCTGAAGTGCCATCCCAGATTGTCTGGGATGCCATGAAAGCATATCTGAGGGGTCAAATAATCTCTTACACAGCAAATCTCAACAGAAGATCCCGTGCAGATCGACTAGACCTCATTAACCAGATTAAAGAATTGGATCAAATATATGCCCAAACTAAGAACCCTGAATTATACAAGAAGCGCGTTGAACTCCAAACTAAATTTAACCTTCTGTCCACTCAACCTATCGAACGCCAACTTCTTGAAAGCAAGAGTCGCTTTTACATTCATGGGGATAAGTCTGGTAAACTCCTAGCCAATCAGCTGAGGCGTTCCAAAGCCAAACAACATATTACAAAGATCCGGAAGGAGAATGGAGACTTTACATCGGATCATTTAGAAATTAATTACGCATTTAAAAATTTCTATTCTCGGCTTTATTCCTCTGAATCTCTGAATGACAATATCTCTGTTGATCAATTTTTACAGAATCTGAATATCCCCTCACTTTCATCTGATTTCAAAGCCAAACTCAATGCGCCTATATCATCAGAAGAAATATCTTTTGCAATTTCTGCACTGTCCTCAGGGAAATCTGGACCTGATGGGTTCCCTGTAGAATTTTATAAATCATTCTCTTCACTTCTTTCTCCTCAGTTACTTTCAGTATTATCTGACTCGTTTAATTATGGCAAATTGCCACCTTCTTTCAATGAGGCATCTATTATTCTTCTTTTAAAAAAGGGCAAAGACCCAACAGAGTGTTCCTCGTACAGGCTGATCTCTCTGCTCAATGTTGATGTAAAGATCTTAGCTAAAGTTTTGGCTCATAGACTAGAAACCGTTATTCCCTCCATTATCTCTGATGACCAAACAGGCTTTATTAAAAACCGTCTCCCTTTTTTTAACATCCGGCGTTTATTCAATATCTTATACTCACCTCCAACTGGGATTCCTGAATGTGTTATTTCCCTCGATGCGGAGAAAGCATTTGACCGTATAGAGTGGAACTACCTTTTTGCAGTCTTAGAAAAATTTGACCTCGGCCAAAGATTCATCTCCTGGATCCAATTGCTGTACCTGTGTCCTACTGCTTTTGTTTTAACTAATTTTCAGAAATCCCAAGTATTTAATCTCAAACGTGGCACCCGTCAGGGATGCCCCTTAAGTCCCTTTCTCTTTTATTTGGCTATAGAACCTCTGGCGATAGCATTTCGAAACTGTCCTGAATTGACCGGGATTTGGAGACGGGGTGTTGAGCATAAAGTTTCTCTCTATGCTGATGACTTATTACTCTTTCTCTCAAATCCGTCTACGTCCTTACCTCTAATGTTTTCACTTCTTGACCAGTTTAGCCAGATCTCTGGCTATAAACTTAATTTACATAAGAGTGAACTTTTCCCAATTAATAAAGAAGCACAAGAACTAACATTTCGTGATCTCCCTTTTAAAGTAGTCCATAATCAATTTACTTATCTTGGAATTACAGTCACAAGGAAGTTTAATGATCTCTTTCGTGAAAACTTTGCCAATCTTTCATATGCTATAAAACAGAATTTGGTACAATGGTCACCTCTATCTATGTCTTTGGTAGGTCGCATTAATGTTGTTAAAATGTATGTTCTCCCCAAATGTTTATACTTATTTCAATCTATCCCAATTTTTATTCCTAAATCTTTTTTTGATTCCTTAGACTATTATTTTGTCATATTTGTGGCAGAATAAGCATTCTAGAATTAATAAAATACATCTCCAAAAATCTAAAAAAGAGGGTGGCCTGGCTTTACCTAACTTTCGCTTATATTATTGGGCAGCTAATATACGTTGTGCTACCTTTTGGTCTTTCTTCCACGGCCAACCTGAGTGCCCTAACTGGGTGGCAATGGAGTTGAGCTCCACTAAAGAATTATCTATCTCTGCACTTCTTGGCTCTGCACTCCCTAGTAGTCTGCCCAGATCAATAGCTAATCCTCTCATTAGACACACTTTGTGTATATGGGCTCAGTTCAGGAAATGCTATGGCTTCCAGGGGTTCTCCGTTTCCAGCCCTGTCGCACATAATCACCTTTTTTTACCTACTACGTACGATTCAGCATTCCATGTTTGGTATAGGAAGGGCATTAGACATTTTGAAGATCTTTTCATTGATAATCGCTTCGCCTCTTTTCAGCAGCTCTCTGTTAAGTTCAATCTGCCTAACGCTCATTTTTTCAGATATCTCCAAATCCGACACTTTATTGCTCCTTTAATTCCTAACTTTCCTGAAATGCCTGTGAAAAATGCTATGGACCTATTTCTTTCCATCAATCCACTAGGTAAAGGTTTAATATCAATTATCCGAGATAAACTAGCAGCCTTACGACGGGCCCCTGTGGATAAAATTAAAATGGCCTGGGAGCAGGATTTAAATATCTCCTTATCCGAGGAGAGCTGGGACTCAGTTCTCAAATCGGTTAACTCAACCTCTCTTTGTGCTCGCCATTGCCTTTTACAGTTTAAGATTGTTCATAGAGCCCATATGTCTAAATCTAAACTATCTCGATTCTACCCTAACATTAGTCCGCTCTGTGATAAATCCAAGAGGGGCGTGGCCTCTCTCATCCATATGTACTGGCTCTGTCCTAGTTTGGAGAAATTCTGGAAAGATGTCTTCACTACGCTATCGTGTATTCTGAATCAGCGCCTAGAACCAAACCCCTTAATTGCTCTGTTCGGTTTTTGGGGCGAGACAGATTTATGTCTGGGTCCGACCAAATACCGAATATTATCCTTTGCCTCTCTCCTGGCTAGACGCTTGATCCTCCTTAGATGGGGAGATGTTGCCCCGCCCACTCATGCGCAATGGCTTAACAACATTATGGCCTGCTTGGACCTCGAAAAAATTCATTATTCAGTTCTCAATTCGGATCTAAAGTTCCATAAGGTCTGGGGACCTTTTATCGAGTACTTTCATAACCTTCCTCTTGACTAGGGGTTTTGTTTTTTTTTCTTCTTCTTTTTGGTCCCTTGCTTTCAGCTCCCTTTTTTTTTCTGGTAGTAGGCATTATTATCCTCTGTTGCTAAGTGTATTCACAATCTGGGAGTTTGACTGTTTTGACTGTTCTGACTTATACTCTCTATACTGAGTTGCGGTTGGTCTGGAGTTGTTGTTTTTTCTTGTGTTGTGGGGCTTGGGGAGGATACTAAGCTTACTTGTCTTTAATTTAGGTGCTTTTTTGTTAATTCTCTTCCTTTGTAGCATATTGTTATTGTATGCTTAATTTTGCACTGTATTAATGTTCCTCATTGGGATTTGGGGTTTTTAATTTGTAAAATGTTTTGAAAAACTAATTTTAAAAAAACAGAGACAGGCCCTTGGGCCCCAATGTCTGTACTGACCACGATGCCAATTTAAACCATACAACTGCCTGAATGTGGTCTATAATTTCCCCATTCTCTTCCTATGCATACGTGTACCTAAGTGCCTCTTTTAAACCTTGCTATTAAATCTCGATATCTACCATTTCCCTGACAACTTGTTCCAGACATCTACACTTTTTTTTCTCTCTTTAAGAAAAACTTTCTTGTAAATCTCCTTTAATGGTAAACGTAATAGAAATTATTTTTGATTTAAAGCATTCCAATATTCACTTGATTATTTTGTCTTCATTTTATCGTACAACTCCTATTGCGTCTTACTGGAAGTTGACCTTTGCTAATGTAATTTAGTTGGTGACATTTATTGTCTTTTTGATGCAGAAACTCCGGCAAGATATCTTGTTAATGAAACCATACTTCATCACTTGCAAAGAGGCAATGGAGGCAAGACTCTTGTTGCAGGTTAGACTTCACTAAAACTGATTATTTGATCCTGTAATCTAGATTCAAAGTTGAAATCAAAATCAGTTATTTACCGTGATCTCTATTTTTTGCCATTAAAGTTGTGGAAAAAAAAAAGAATTTTGTCAGATTTTTTTAGATAAATAATTGTGTTTAAATATTTGCATTTGTAGTTACAGGATCGACAGCACTTTGTGGAAAACGATGAAATGTATTCTTTACAGGATTTAATTGACATTGCCACTGGCCGCTTGAGCTGCACTTTAACTGAAATCCACACCATTTTTGCTAAACACATTAAACTGGATTGTGAGGTACAGTCAGATAGAGAATTCCTTAAGTCTTTATCCGCCAAAGGGGATGGTAGCATTTGGCAACCCGACAATGGGAAAATGTTGCGTGTTTTGTTTCATTACAGTGTTATTAATGTGTAAGAGTATCACTTTGTCACATTCTTCAATTCTGTTTTGAATATTCCTGCATGCAAATGTGGTTCTGTTAATTTTGTTGCCTAATTCATTTAAGCAACATGATTAACAATTAAGAGTATAAGGAGATGCTTCTGGAAACTCTGGGCTTGATTCTTTGCTTTAACTGTGAAATTTTTGCTCAATTGCTTTTTCAGGTTTTCAAATATACAGAACTGTTGGAAATAACCAGTCCGGGGCAGCTTCTATGCTGAAGTTTCTAATTATCTGCCATGCTCTTTCTTATTAAAGTATCCTATAGCTGGCTTTTTTAAATTGCACTCTCATTTGTTTATAACATTTCCATCAAAAGAGCTGGGTGTGTTCCTTCAGTTGCTCATTTGGATGAAGCAGTGAAAATCTGAGTCAGGCAAACCACTTGGTTTGGACTGTATTACATCGATTTCTCAAACCCCACCCCCCCCACTTCACCATTTCCCCTCCCCTTTTCCCTCTTTCACCTCATCTCCTTCTCCGCCCATTGAGTCCTTCTGGTGCTCTTCCCCACCCCCCACTATTTTCTTTCTTCCATGGCCTTCTGTCTCACCTATCAACTTCCAAGCTCTTTACTTCATCCCTCCCCCTTCAGATTTCACCTATCATCTTGTGTTTCTCTCACCCCTTCCCCCACCTTTTAAATCTACTCCTCATCTCTTTCTCCAGTCCTGCTGAAGGGTTTCGGCCCAAAACGTCGACAATACTCATTTCCATAGAAGCTGCCTGGCTTGCTGAGTTCCTCCAGCATTTTGTGTGTGTTGCTTGGATTTCCAGCATCTGCAGGTTTTCTCTTGTTTGTGATTGGATTACTTAACTTCAGTTTGGTAGGGCTGTTGAACAGTGATTCTTAGTCCCTATTGTCAGAATCAGGGTTATTTTCACCGGCACGTGATGCGAAATTTGTTAACTTAGAAGCAGCACTTCGATGCAATACATAATCTAGCAGAGGAAAAAATATAATAAAGTAATAAACAAGTAAATCAATTATGTATATTGAATAGATTTTAAAAAGGTGCAAAAAGAGAAATACTGTATATTTCTTTTTTTTTAAAAGTGAGGTGGTGTCCAGAAGATTCAATGTCCATTTAGGAATCAGATGGCAGAGGGGAAGAAGCTGTTCCTGAATCACTGAGTGTGTGCCTTCAGGCTTCTGTATCTCCTATCTGATGGTAACAGTGAGAAAAGGGCACATCGTGGGTGCTGGAGGTCCTTAATAATGGACGCTGCCTTTCTGAGACACTGCTCTCTAAAAATGTCCTGGGTACTTTGTACGCTAGTACCCAAGATGGAGCTGACTAGATTTACAACCTTTTGCAGCTTTTTTGGTCCTGTGCAGTAGCCCCTCCAGACAATGATGCAGCCTGTCAGAAGGCACTCCATGGTACAATTATAGAAGTTTTTGAGTGTATTTGTTGACATGCCAAATCTCTTCAAACTCCTAATGAAGATTAGACGCTGTCTTGCCTTCTTTACAGCTGCATCTATATGTTGGAACCAGGTTAGATCTTAAGAGACCTTGACACCCAGGAGTTTGAAGCTGTTCACTCTCTCCACCTGATCCCTCTACAAGGATTGGAATGTGTTCCTTCGTCTTGCCCTTCCTGAAGTCCACGATCAGCTCTTTCGTCTTACTGACGTTGAGTGCCAGGTTGTTGTTGCAGCACCATTCCACTAGTTGGCATATCTCACTCCTGTACGCCCTCTCGTCACCACCTGAGATTCTACCAACAATGGTTGTATCATCAGCAAATCTATAGATGGTACTTGAGCTATGCCTAGCCACACAGTCATGTGTATACAGAGAGTAGAGCAGTGGGCTAAGCACACACCCCTGAGGTGCGCCAGTGTTGCTCGTCAGCGCGGAGAATATGTTATCACCAATCCGCACAGATTGCGGTCTTCTGTTTAGGAAGTCGAGGATCCAATTGCAGAGGGAGGTACAGAGGCCCAGGTTCTGCAACTTCTCAATCAGGATTGTGGTGGGAATAATGGTATTAAATGCTGAACTATAGTTGATGAACAGTATCCTGATGTAGGTGTTTGTGTTGTCCAGGTGGTCTAAAGCAGTGTGGAGAGCCATTGAGATTGTGTCTGCTGTTGACCTATTGAGGTGATAGGCAAATTGCAATGGGTCCAGGTCCTTGCTGAGGCAGGAGTTCAGCCTAGTCATGACCAACCTCTCAAAGCATTTCATCACTGTCGATATAGGTGCTACCAGGGGATAGTCATTAAGGCAGCCCACATTATTATTATTCTTAGGCACTGGTGTAATTGTTGCCTTTCTGAAGCAAGTGGGAACTTCTGCCCGTAGCAGTGAGAGGTTGAAAATGTCCTTAAATACTCACACTAGTTAGTTGGCACAGGTTTTCAGAGCCTTACCAGGTACTCCATCAGGACCTTCTGCCTTGCGAGGGTTCACTCTCTTTAAAGACAGTCTAACATCGGCCTCTGAGACAGAGATCACAGGGTCATCAGGTACAGCAGGGATCTTCACAGCTGTAGTTGTGTTCTCCCTTTCAAAGCATGCATAGAAGGTGTTGAGTTCATCTGGTAGTGAATCATCACTGCCATTCATGCTATTGGGTTTCACTTTAGAAACATAGAAAATAGGTGCAGGAGTAGGCCATTCGGCCCTTTGAGCCTGCACCGCCATTCAGTATGATCATGGCTGATCATCCAACTCAGAACCCTGTACCTGCTTTCTCTCCATACTCCCGATCCCTTTAGCCACAAAGGCCATATCTAACTTCCTCTTAAATATAGCCAATGAACTGGCCTCAACTGTTTCCTGTGGCAGAGAATTCCACAGATTCACCACTCTGTGTATGAAGAAGTTTTTCCTCATCTCGGTCCTAAAAGGCTTCCCCTTTATCCTTAAACTGTGACCCCTCGTTCTGGACTTCCCCAACATCAGAAACAATTTTCCTGCGTCTAGCCTGTCCAATCCCTTTAGAATTTTATACGTTTCAATAAGATCCCCCCCCCCCCCCCAATCTTCTAAATTCCAGTGAGTATAAGCCTAGTCGATCCAGTCTTTCTTCATATGAAAGTCCTGCCATCCCAGGAATCAATCTGGTGAACCTTCTCTGTACTCTCTCTATGGCAAGAATGTCTTTCCTCAGATTAGGGGACCAAAACTGCACACAATATTCTAGGTGCGGTCTCACCAAGGCCTTGTACAACTGCAGTAGAACCTCCCTGCTCCTGTACTCAAATCCTTTTGCTATGAATGCCAACATACCATTTGCCTTTTTCACCGCCTGCTGTACCTGCATGCCCACCTTCAATGACTGGTGTACAATGACACCCAGGTCTCGTTGCATCTCCCTTTTTCCTAATTGGCCACCGTTCAGATAATAATCTGTTTTCCTGTTCTTGCAACCAAAGTGGATAACCTCACATTTATCCACATTAAATTGCATCTGCCATGAATTTGCCCACTCACCTAACCTATCCAAGTTGCCCTGCATCCTCTTAGCATCCTCCTCACAGCTAACACCGCTGCCCAGCTTCGTGTCATCCACAAACTTGGAGATGCTGCATTTAATTCCCTCGTCTAAATCATTAATATATATTGTAAACAACTGGGGTCCCAGCATTGAGCCTTGCGGTACCCCACTAGTCATTGCCTGCCATTCTGAAAAGGTTCCGTTTACTCCAACCCTTTGCTTCCTGTCTGCCAACCAATTCTCTACCCACATCAATACCATACCCCCAATACTGTGTGCTTTAAGTTTGCACACTAATCTCCTGTGTGGGACCTTGTCAAAAGCCTTTTGGAAATCTAAATGTATCACATCCACTGGCTCTCCCCTATCCACTCTACTAGTTACATCTTCAAAAAATTCTATAAGATTCGTCAGACATGATTTTCCTTTCACAAATCCATGCTGACTTTGTCTGATGATTTCACCTCTTTCCAAATGTGCTGTTATCACATCTTTGACAACCGACTCTAACATTTTCCCCACCACCGATGTCAGACTAACCGGTCTATAATTCCCCGGTTTCTCTCTCCCTCCTTTTTTAAAAAGTGGGATTACATTAGCCACCCTCCAATCCTCAGGAACTAATCCAGAATCTAAGGAGTTTTGAAAAATTATCACTAATGCATCCACTATTTCTTGGGCTACTTCCTTAAGCACTCTGGGATGCAGACCATCTGGCCCTGGGGATTTATCTGCCTTTAATCCCTTCAATTTACCTAACACCACTTCCCTACTAACATGTATTTCCCTCAGTTCCTCCATCTCACTAGACCCTCGTTCCCTTACTATTTCCAGAAGATTATTTATGTCCTCCTTAGTGAAGACAGAACCAAAGTAGTTATTCAATTGGTCTGCCATGTCTTTGTTCCCTATGATCAATTCACCTGTTTCTGACTGTAAAGGACCTACATTTATTTTGACCAATCTTTTTCTTTTCACATATCTATAAAAGCTTTTACAGTCAGTTTTTATGTTCCCTGCCAGCTTTCTCTCAATCTTTTTTCCCTTTCCTAATTAAGCCCTTTGTCCTCTTCTGCTGGTCTCTGAATTTCTCCCAGTCCTCAGGTGTGCCGCTTTTTTTTTTGCTAATTTATATGTTTCTTCTTTGGACTTGATACTATCCCTAATTTTCCTTGTCAGCCACAGGTGCCCTACCTTCCCTGGTTTATTCTTTTGCCAAACTGGGATGAACAATTGTTGTAGTTCATCCATGCGATCTTTAAATGCTTGCCATTGCATATCCACCGTCAACCCTTTAAGTATCATTTGCCAATCTATCTTAGCTAATTCATGTCTCATACCTTCAAAGTTACCCTTCTTTAAGTTCAGAACCTTTGTTTCTGAATTAACTATGTCACTCTCCATCTTAATGAAGAATTCCACCATATTATGGTCACTCTTACTCAAGGGGCCTCGCACGACAAGATTGCTAACTAACCCTTCCTCATTGCTCAATACCCAATCTAGAATGGCCTGCTCTCTAGTTGGTTCCTCAACATGTTGGTTCAGAAAACCATCCTGCATACATTCTAAGAAATCCTCTTCCTCAGCACCCTTACCAATTTGGTTCACCCAATCTATATGTAGATTGAAGTCACCCATTATAGCTACTGTTCCTTTATTGCACACATTTCTAATTTCCTGTTTAATGCCATCCCCAATCTCACTACTACTGTTAGGTGGCCTGTACGCAACTCCCACCAGCGTTTTCTGCCCCTTGGTGTTATGCAGCTCTACCCATATCGATTCCACATCCTCCAGGCTAATGTCCTTCCTTTCTATTGCAGTAATCTCCTCTCTAACCAGCAATGCTACCCCACCTCCTTTTCTTTCCTGTCTATCCCTCATGAATATTGAATATCCCTGGATGTTGAGCTCCCATCCTTGGTCACCCTGGGGCCATGTCTCTGTGATCCCAACTATATCATATTCATTAATAACTATCTGCACATTCAATTCATCCGCCTTGTTACGAATGCTCCTTGCATTGACACACAAAGCCTTCAGGCTTGTTTTTACAACACTCTTAGCCCTTATACAATTATGTTGAAAAGTGGCTCTTTTTGCTTTTTGCCCTGGATTTGCCTGCCTGCCACTTTTACTTTTCACCTTACTACTTTTTGCTTCTACCCTCATTTTACACCCCTCTGTCTCTCTGCACTTGTTCCCATCCCCTGCCACATTAGTTAAAGCCTCCTGAACAGCAGTAGCAAACGCTCCCCCAGGACATTGGTTCCAATCCAGCCCAGGTGCAGACCATCCTGTTTATACCGGTCCCACCTCCCCCAGAACTGGTTCCAATGCCCCAGAAATTTGAATCCCTCCCCCTTCCACCATTTTTCAAGCCACGTATTCATCTGAAATATCCTCCTATTTCTACTCTGACTAGCATGTGGCACTGGTAGTAATCCAGAGATTATTACCTTTGTGGTCCTACTTTTTAGTTTATCTCCTAACTCCCAAAATTCACCTTGTAGGACCTCATCCCGTTTTTTACCTATATCGTTGGTACCTTATGTGCACCACAACCACTGGCTGTTCACCCTCCCATTCCAGAATGTCCTGCAGCTGCTCAGAGCCATCCTTAACCCTTGCACCAGGGAGGTAACATACCATCCTGGAGTCTTGTTTGCAGCCGCAGAAACGCCTATCTATTCCCCTTACAATCGAATCCCCTATCACTATAGCTCTCCCACTCCTTTTCCTTCCCTTCTGTGCCGCAGAGCCACCCATGGTGCAATGAACTCGGCTGCTGCTGCCTTCCCCTGATAAGACATCTCCCCCAACTTTGTAGGAAGTAATGTCGCGTAGACGCCGCCAGAGTTGCCATGCATCTGATGTCGCCTCCAACCTCATTCGAAATTGTTTCTTCGCCCTTGAAATAGCCCTTCGCAAATCATACCTGGTTTTCTGGTACAGGCCTGGGTTACCAGACTTGAATGCCACAGATCTAGCCTTTGTCATCCATTGTTCACTTCTAAAGATGTGCTAGCATAAGCAAGGAGATCAAAACTTCTGCCAGGTGTTTCCATGTACTGAAGCTACCTACGTAGTTAACCAATAGTGGCCTGTATAACAAACCACACAATGATGATGCAAAAATAATTGGCAATTAATTATGTACATGTGATTCCTCCACCCCAGTCCACATTTTGGGGAGATCAGAGGGAAGATTGTGTTGCTAGAAAGCAGCCCATGTCCTGATTTTTCTGTAATGCAAAGCTGTGCTCTGTGCATGCTTCAAGGAAGACAAGTTGGAAAGAATATTTACTTTTCCACATATTTTATGGAAGAGAATTTCATATTCTACATAATTTTTTTGGATAGTGATATGTGAATTCTGTAAAGGCAAATTTCCATATCTGGTCAATTATTATGCAGAAGTCACCTGTATTGTTTCATTTAATTTCTTATTGAAACAAGCCATTTAATGGTGTTTCACTTGTCTGTAGTTATGCAGCAATGTGTATTCAGTCATACTTTGATGAGCAAACATTCTGCTTATGTATAATGGGTGATTGAAAATTGTATCATATAATTTGTAATTGCATGTCAAAATATATAATGTTAAGACATTGTTCCAACAATTGTATTAGCTATGTTTAGAATGATGAATGTGGATTTGCTTGCTGGATATATAACATGTAAATAAGTTTGAGTTTTGTAACTCCATTTGCAGCGATGTCAGGCTAAAGGGTTTGTCTGCGAGTTATGCAAAGAGGGAGACGTACTTTTTCCATTTGACAGCCACACATCTGTGTGCCAGGATTGTTCAGCTGTTTTCCACAGGTTGGTACAGAGGTCTAATTTGCTTCATTGTTTAGCTGTTCTAGATGTTTGTACTCATTTCACAAATTTTAATTATAGATTTTAGAATTTGCTTCAGTTATGGACAATAGACAATAGGTGCAGAAGTAGACCATTCGGCCCTTTGAGCCTGCACCGCCATTTTGAGATCATGGCTGATCAACTACTGTCAATACCCGGTTCCTGCCTTGTCCCCATATCCCTGGATTCCCCTATCCATAAGATACCTATCTAGCTCCTTCTTGAAAGCATCCAGAGAATTGGCCTCCACTACCTTCTGAGGCAGTGCATTCCAGACCCCCACAACTCTCTGGGAGAAGAAGTTTTTCCTTAACTCTGTCCTAAATGACCTACCCCTTATTCTCAAACCATGCCCTCTGGTACTGAACTCTCCCAGCATCTGGAACATATTTCCTGCCTCTATCTTGTCCAATCCCTTAATAATCTTATATGTTTCAATCAGATCCCCTCTCAATCTCCTTAATTCCAGTGTGTACAAGCCCAGTCTCTCTAACCTCTCTGCGTAAGACAGTCCAGACATCCCAGGAATTAACCTCGTGGAGCAGCGTCTAAAGCCAAGCATAATGGAACATATTTAATAGATTGGGGATTATCTTTGATCAGGATAAATTAATTAACAAAGTTTTATTATACCAGGTTTATCTTGCATGTTAGTATATATTCTTAAAAACACTCAAGTTCATATTAAACAACTGTTGACTAAATGCAACCAAAATTAGGACCGTTGCTCTTTTAAATGTACAAGTATACAGGGTTTAAAAAAATAAGTAGAGCGATGAATTTTACAAGTAAGAATTTCCACATAGAGGGCATAAATGTTGCTTGTATGCTGAAAATGTTGCCAGAACAGCCTAAGGAACAGAAGTATTAAGTATTAGCATGGAGTTTATTGTTGACTACCTCCACAAATGTCAGCTTCAGCTGAGCATTAATAAATTGGTATTATTACTCTTCCATCTGTTCAATCATCAGGCTATATATACACTAAATATTAGAATGGAAATGTAGCTTTCCAGTGACCATAACTCCACATATCCAAGCGTTATACTATATTAAGCCCTTATTATAAACTTCACATTCAGTACATTGGTACAGCCGTAATATGAAATGGGCTCGACTTCAAAATGTTCAAAGCAACTTGGCATTGTATTTGCCCTAGGAGGATAGCTATACTCCTGAATGGACACTTGGCAGGATGGGTGGGGAGTGTTCTCACAGTACTCAACAGAGGTTCCTTATGAACTTGGTGCACCCTCAGAAATTAAAAATGACGGTGTTGACATTGATATTTGCAACGAGGACAAGAAATAATGAGGAAAAAATATTTCAGTTAATAACTGAAGTTTTAAACTAGAGTTGCAGGGAGGTCGAAACCAGGGTGACAGAGCAGATAGTGGAGTGATTGTGGCAAAGGATGTTGTTAAGTCTACGTACAAAGTCAAAAATTGAAAGTTTGAGCATAGTGCAATTAATGTTCTGAGCTGCATATATTTCAATGCGAGGAGAATTGTTGGAAAGGCAGATGAGCTCAGAGCATGGATCAGCATGTGGAATTATAACATTATAGCCATTGATGAGACTTGGTTGCAGGAGGGGCAGGACTGGCACTTCAATGTTCTGCGCTTCTGTTGTTTTAGATGTGATAGTGGGAGAGATTAAAGGGGGAAGGATGGCATTATTTGTCATTAGACATTAATGTCATGGTAATACTCAGTCAGGACAGAGCTCAATTAGTGAGGCTTTATGGGTAGAACTGAGGAATAAGAAGGAATAGGCCACATTTTTGGGAATATATTATAGACCTTCCAAAAGTCTGCAGGATTTAGAGGAGCAAATTTGTAGAGAGTTCTCAAAATGCAAGACATATACGGTAGTCAGCTCAATAATTGGCCTTAAACTCAAATGTGCTTTCATCTAGGTTAATTCTTGATCTGAGGAACTTTGTAAAGTACATTTGGGGGAATTTGAGTCATATCTAAGCATTCCACTATTTACTACGTTAGTCTGCTTTTTAAAAAGTGCACCTTTGGGTTCATTGGCTGTTGCCTATTCTTTAGAAATCCATTCTATTTATACTCCGATCAGTGTTTCCACCAATCTAAATGATAAAATCTAGCAATTTCTCTTTTGACTTCCTGAAAGAAAGTGACAGAGGTTATAGTTGAGGCTTTGATGATAATTTACCAGAATTCTCTGAACTCTGGATTGGAAGAAGGCGAATGTTACGCCACTGTACAGAAAAGGTTGTAGGCAAAAGGCTTGTTAGTTTAACAACTGTAGTTGGGAAAATGCTTTGCTTGAAGCAGTTAAAGAAGAAATAGGGAGGCATCTGGAAAGAAATGAATCTACCAGGTAGATGTAGCATGGATTCAGCAAAGGCTGGTCCTGTTTGACAAACTTACTGAAGTTCTTTGAGGATATAACAAGCACAGGGGTTAGAAGGGAAAAGATAGATGTTATTTGCTTGGATTTCCAGAAAGTGTTTGATAAGGTACCACATAAAACTTCTCCATAAGATAAGGATGCATAGAATTCGGGGTGATGTATTGGCATGGATAGAGGATTGGTTAACCAATAGAAAGCAGAGAGTTGGGATACATGGGTGTTCCTCTGGTTGACAATCAGTGGTGAGTGGTGTGCCGCAGAGGTCGGTGCTGGGCCTGCAACTGTTCATGATGTACATTAATGATCTGGAAGAATGGACCGAGTGTAGTGTATCTAAGATTACTGACTAAATTGAGTGGAAAAGCATATTGTGCAGAGGATATGGAGAATCTGCATAGAGATGTAGATAGGTTAAGTGAGTGGGCAAGGGTCTGGTAGATGGAGTACAATGTTGGTAAATGAGAGATCATCCACTTTGGAAGGAAAAGTGGAAGAGCAGATTATTATTTAAATAGTAAAAGATTGCAGCATGCTTCTGTGCAGAAGGACTTGGGAGTGCTTGTGCATGAATCGCAAAAGGTTGGTTTACAGGTTCAGAAGGCTATCAAGAAGGCACATGGAATGTTGGCCTTCATTGCAAGAGGGATTGAATTTAAGAGCGGGGAGGTTATGCTGCAACTGTGTGGGATACTGGTCCTATTCCTTATGTTTTTATGCTCTTCTGTTCGAGTTCCTCTTAATTTGACTTGTATTGCTCAAGACAAGAGCATAAACACATTTTGGTGTCAGTCTCAGAGTTTACTGAATTTTCATGACCAGTGGTGATATTCATTTCTTATTTAATGCTTTCTTGGCAGTCTTGGTGTTTTTAGTTTTTAAAAAGTGCACCTTTGGGTTCATTGGCTGTTGCCTATTCTTTAGAAATCCATTCTATTTATACTCCGATCAGTGTTTCCACCAATCTAAATGATAAATGTGTGCAGTTCTGGTCTCCTTACTTGAGGAAGGATGTACTGGCTTTGAAGGTGGTGCAGAGGAGGCTCACCAGGTTGATTCCAGAGATGAGGGGGTTAGACTATGTGGAGAGATTGTCACCTGAGACTGTACTCACTGGAATTCAGAAGAATGTGAGGAGATCTTATAGAAACATATAAAATATAACTACACTAAAAAAAAAATAAAACTAAACACTAGGGTTTAAAGGTTACAAGAACATTTATTATTGTAACTCCCTTGTCAAAAGTTCAATTTGACTTGTATTGCTCAAGACAAGAGCATAAACACATTTTGGTGTCAGTCTCAGAGTTTACTGAATTTTCATGACCAGTGGTGATATTCATTTCTTATTTAATGCTTTCTTGGCAGTCTTGGTTTTTTTTTTAAACAGCAATTTCTTCCTTAGTAACTACCATGATTGTACTAACAGCTACAATCTGTCTCACATCACAAATAACAAAGCAATCATGAAGTGATTATGAAAGGGATAAATAAGGTAGAGGCAGGGAGGTTGTTTCCACTAGTAGGTGAGATTAGAACTAGAGGATGTAGCCTCAAGATTCGGGGGAGCAAATTTGGGATGGAGATGAGGAACTGCTTTTCCCAGAGAGTGGTAAATCTGTGGAATTCTGTGCCCA
Source organism: Hemitrygon akajei (assembly GCF_048418815.1). Taxonomy (NCBI): domain Eukaryota; kingdom Metazoa; phylum Chordata; class Chondrichthyes; order Myliobatiformes; family Dasyatidae; genus Hemitrygon; species Hemitrygon akajei. The sequence goes on from NC_133140.1 coordinate 58,718,299, forward strand.
ATGAAGCAGTGGAGGCTACCTCAGTAAATATATTTAAGATGAGGATGGATAGATTTTTGCATTGTAGTGGAATTAAGGGTTATGGCAAAAGGCAGGTAGGCGGAGATGAGTCCATGGCCAGATCAGCCATCATTCTTATTGAATGGCGGAGCAGGCTCGATGGGTCAGATGGCCTACTCCTGGTCCTATTCCTTATGTTTTTATGCTCTTCTGTTCGAGTTCCTCTTAAGTATCCACTTCATGATTATTTTTCAAGATAATTAGTTTGGTTACACTAATATTGGCAAATACTGGAACATGAGATCCAATTTTTAGCTTCCTTAAGTAAGATGTTGGAAAACTGTCCTCCTCCTAATGGAACATTGACTCAAAATAATTATCATTCCTGATGTTTACTTATTTTAACTTAGAAAATCAGAGTCCAGATTCCCATACTTAATCATGCAAATTAAGAACCTGTATTTAACCTGCAGCTTATTCCTTTGTTTGATTTGCTATAATATGTATTTAATTAACTATCATGTTAATGTTTCATTTGCAGAGATTGTTATTATGACAACTCTACTACATGCCCAAGATGTCCACGACTGTCGATGAGAAGACAGTCTCAAACAGGACAAACTCATCCAGACTGAAACCAGATCAAGCTGAAGAATTCTCATTTGAAGTTTTATGTGTGCTGATTATTTAATTCCTGGTGGTGAACCAAGCTGAATTATGTGGAAATATAATGTAGATATGAACAGTGGAGTTTAATTCTAGTAGTGACCAATTAGTATGAATTGTGACTCATCTTAAGTAACCATAAGAAGTTGAAAAATACCCTTGAATTTTTAAGATGAGGTACAAATTGTTGAGTTACAAGGATAGCTTTTGGTTCTCTGAGGAGCTGTTACAAAAATCTTGATGAATAACTTCCAAAAAGTGACCTCATAGCTCATTTGATGATTTGTAAAATCCAACCACTTATGTACATTTTATATACATTTCTCTCAGAGCACTTTCTTCTAAAACTGTTTAATTTTGTAGTGACATTAGGGCCATCAATTTGTGAATTATAGGAAAATAATTCTCACTATTAGAAGCTTAAGTGAAACTCAATAATGTAGCTTCTGGAAATATTTTTGAAGACAAGATGTTAATCTGCAGCCTTTTTCCATTTTCTGCTCATGAGCATCAGTGCAGTGATTGACAAAGAAGGAAATACTATTCTGGAATATCTGGAACTCTGCTAAGTTTATCTTCAAGGTTGATGAATTATACATTTAAATTGGCGAACTGACCTGGGATTATAACTATTTCAGATTGTTGATAGAAAAGCAAGAAACTCTACTGTTTTTTTAAAGTTGTAGTACTGATTAAGAGCACATAAATATATAAATTTAAGGCAGCAGTGTGCACAACCCTGTTTCAGAATAGAGGATTAAAATGCCTTGTCGTAAGTGCAGTTTAGTTTAAATTAATTAATCTCTGAACATTGCAATTATACTGAAGACTGCTTTTCTTTATTCATTTGTATGTTTGATGAACAGAAAAGCCGCTGTTGTACAACAAATCTTCAAACTAAGCTACCAAGGGATTTTCAGATGGTAATTTACTGAGTTCTTTTCATAAATTGATTTCCCCAATTATGCACACAGTCATTTCACCAACTAAAACCATAGTTTGTCAGTCAGTACTGGTAAATAAGATATTGTTTGTCCATGAAGACCAACTCTTAAGGCATTTCTGAGGAAAATTATTTAATTTGTATTTGAAGAATCTATTTCTTACTGAGAATTCCAGCTCTCCATAATGTGTTGGTGATTCTTTGAATATTGTATATCTTTGTCCCAGGCATTGTTTGAGTGAATATGATATGATATTTATTTAGTTTGCTACACTATGAAATGAAGTTGGGTTTTAATTTAATTTTCATTAGAAATGATTGAAAATTACCTTTGTTAAACCAAATATAATATTATTCGGCCTATTGCACATTTTCTGGAAAGGTTTAAAATTCCTAATGGAATGTGCAAAGTTGGTATAAAGCCACCATATTGATCACTGCTGAGCATTCAGAATTTGTTTTGAAAATGTTGTTTTCTTCATTCAGCTAATTAGAATATGAAGCAACACCAGCCAGGTCCAAGACAATTACCCTGGTCATTTACTCTTGTAGGCTAGTTTTAACCAGCACATTCTATTCTCCAACAGTAGAGTGTATATTTCATTGGTATATTTATTTTCTCAGGCAACTTAACGATCTATGACTGGTCTGATATTGACTAAGACAATCCGATCTAACTTGGAGTTTAAAATATTCTTATTTTAATAATTGTAGAGTTGACACCTCAACTTTTTTGAAGATTTAAATAGTACTCTGTAATAATGAAGTTGGCTTGTTTTAGATGACGTCCACAAAGAATTATTCTGATGTAATCATTGGTACGATATTCAAAACAGGAATAGATAAATAGAATAAGCATTGAGAAAGAGATGGCAAAGAAGTGATCTTGTTTCAATGCATAAAAGAACTTGTGATCTATGACTTGTTTCCTGATCTATTGTTCTGTTTAAATGGTTATCAGAGCGGAGGGAAATTAGTTAACACATTATTGAACCTGGGTTGCAAAATGATATGCTGCTTTTCCTCTTTCCACCCTACATTCACCAATCCACCCCCCCATCTTCAATGAACCATGAGGTAACATATGACAGTATTCCTAAATTTATTTCACCACCACTACAATTTTTAAATGCTGCTAATGGTTGCCTTTCTCAAAAGCTGCATTTTGAGGACACTAAGATTTAAGTTATGTACTTTTTGAAAAACTTTATCTCTCATTAATATTTAGATCTCCTTCTGAAGAAAGAGTATCAGCTGTCTTGTGCACATTTTGTAAAATGTTTTCCTTTTTTATAACTTGATAACAAAGGCCAATCTGATAACTGGCCTTTGGTAACTTCATGCAGTAATATGTTACTCTTCCCTTTGGATGGTTACAGATTGGGGGGGGGGGGGGAATAAATCCTGATGGCAAGGAATTATCTGGAAAGATTCTGCTGAAATTTTAGTTGTCATTCAAAACAATACCATTGAAGTCAAAATACATGTAAACACAATCAGATTGATCAGCTTTTGAAGAAAAAAATAAAGGTAACATTTAAAGCTGATTACAAATGGAAATTTCTAGAAAATTTTCTCATGTGCAGAGGAAACAAAGATTGGATTCGCATATTGCCAATGACTTCATCAAGCTATAATAAAAGACCATAAAGATGAAATTATAGATTAAATCTTTTCTCTGTTTGCACTTTACGCTGTCTGGTTTTTGTTTACTGTTTCCAGCTCTGTAGCTGTTATTTGGAGAATGCAGATACTTTTTATACATAGTGTTTGTTAGGAAAATTTAAAATATGAATGTGCTAAACTCATCCCACTATTTAGGAAATGGTGGTTCTCTGGATATGTTTGTACATTGTCTGTGTAAACTACCAGAAATTACATAATCTGATATTTAATGCATGTGCATAATCAAAGAATGTATCGACTCTTGACATTATACATGGTGCTTTAATTATACTAATGACTGTATGTTCAGTTAATAAATTTACTATATTTCAAAGCTTTGTCAAAATAGTACGTCTTAAAGTACATCTTAAATTGTTTTGCTAAAGTAGATCATGGATGACAGAATTGATGTCTTTGTGGCCAAGTATAAAGCTATGTGGAGGGACAGATAGTGTTGAACAAGCGAGGAGTTTGCAGAACGACTTGGACAAATTAGGAGAATGGACAGAGAAGTGGGAGATAGAATATAGTGTTGGGAAGAGTATGGCCATCTACTTTGGTAGAAGGAATATATGTGTAAATGGGGAGCAAATTCAAAAATCGGAGGTGCAAAGGGACGAGTCCTTGTGCAGAATTCCCTGAAGGTTAACTTGCAGGTTGAGTCGTGGTAAAGAAGGCAAATGCAATGATAGCATTCATTTCAAGAGGACTAGAGTGTAAACCACCTCTGGACTCTCTATAATTCCAGCACAATCTTTCTTCAATGGGGAGCCCAAAACTCATAATACTCCTAAAAGTGGACCAGCCAAATCCTTATAAAAGCATCAGCATCACATCCTGTCATTAGAGAGAGTTGAGAGGAGGTTTACGAGATCCAGTGATTGAAAGGGGTTAGCGTGTGAAGAGCATTTGATGACTAGGCGTCTACTTGCTTGAGTTTAGAAGAATGAGGGGGATCTCATTGAAACTTACACTCCATCTAGGCCTTTCAATATTTGGTATGTGAAGGGGATGTTTCCTATAGTGGGAGAGTCTAGGACCGAACAGCATTGCCTCAATAAAAGAACAGCCCTTTAGAATGGAGATGAGAAGGAATTTGTTTAGCTTGATATTGAATCTGTGGAGTTCATTACCACTAGTGTTGGGGGGGGGGGGTGTACCAAGTATATTTGAAGCAGAAGGTGCCAAAAGTTATCGGGAAAAGGCTTCAGAATTGGTGGGAGGAAAAATTAATCGATCGTGATCGAATGACAGTAGACTCGATCATCTGAATAGCCTAATTCTACTCGTGTCTTAAAAGTGAATCGGGAGGGAATGCTACTTTAGCCTAACATGTCTATGCTGATCAAGACAAACCCTATGTCCTGCATTTGAGCCCTATTCCTCTCCACATCAATATAGTTACTCACATGCTTGTTAAATGCTGTTTGTGGATGGGATGCCAGAAATCTCTAATGAGGGATGGAAGAGACTGCAGAACTTGTAGAGGGGAAAGCCATGGAAGGATTTGAAAACTAGAGTGCTTTAAAAATTGATTCTTTGGCACTGGACTGGTAATCTCGGCTGATTTTGGATTTGGTTAATTGACAATCTGAGGGAATATATTGCATGTAATTGTTAGATTTGTTTATCTTTAAAGAATAACATCACAAATGTGGCCCTAAATTATCCTTTTCATTAAGTTGGCAGTTTATTAGCAATATGGGAATTGGAATATGATTGTTGTACCATGAAAATCTTGTCTTGCGTAATTTTTATACAGTACAAATAACGCAGTCTATTGAGGTAAAACGATAATGCAGAATAAAGAGCAACAGCTGCTGAGAAAGTGCAGGATCATCGTGAGGTGGTCAAGAGTCCATATTATCGTAGGTCTGTTCAAGAGTGACAACAGCGGAATAGAAGTTTAAAGTTGTAGACAACACACAAAATGCTGCAGGAACTTAGCAGGCCAGGTATCATCTGTGGAAAAAGTACAGTCGACGTTTCAGGGCCGAGACCCTTCGCATGACTGGAGAAAAAAATCGTTGCAGTTACTTTTGGTTATAAGTTGGGGAGGGGTGGATAAGGCAAAAGGAATTTTCTTGGATCTAAGGACTGTCTAAGAGAATGTAATGTTTACAAAATAATCTAATTATATATAGACTACTAGGAATCTTTAAGAAGGGGAAACGGACGTGCTTATTTTGCTAATATGTCACTATCGTGACACCAAAAACAAAAAGCTGGCTGTACCTGCCTGTCTGTATTTGTGGGCATTGAGCTTTCTTTATTTTTGTTTTAATAATTACTGGAGCTGGTCGCGGAACAAACTGCACCCGGACGGTTTTCCACCCGGAACGAATTAACTGAAGGGCTGTGAAGTTCATTTAAGGGCGCTCGTCTTTTCTCGTCTTTCGAACTATTTAAAGTTTAATTTCTGTAGGAGGAAGGACTGGGGATATTTTGTTTCCTGTAGAAGTGAATGTTATTTAAATTCTGCTGTGCATTTTGAAGGAAGGTCGAGTGTTGCAAAGAGTGAGGAACGGGTTGCATAAGGAGAGTTGCGGCCTGACGTTCCGCTGGCACCATGGCGCTCGCGTTGAGGCTATTGGCAGGGTGGCCGGGTGTCCTTACCCGGGCCCGCGCATCGTGGTCTCGAGTCTGGCCGGGACAGCGGGTCTGCTGGCGGGTAAGAAGGTGCTCAGGATGTTTAACCTGCAAATCGTTTTCGCGAGCTCGGACAGACTGTTGACCTGTTACACAACATCTCAAACTCCCAGTCTTTAAACCACCTATTTTGATAAAGCGTCTTCATTCAGCTGTTATAATTTTACCACGATCTCCACGGTGGCTTTATCTATTAACACCCTGTTACTAGGTAACAAAACGATTGGTCAAGAAAGATTTTAAAGAAGTGGCCGTCCACGGGATGGGAGGGTTGGTGCATGACGCAAGAACATTTTCAGAAAGGTAAAGCCACTTTGGCTGGAATGTTTGAAATTGGAGATAATCAGTGGGTCAAAATCAGAGGAGTGCCATCTTCATGCAAAGTTATATGTACTGGAAGATAATGTCAAGAACGTGGAATTGGGTTTGAGGACAAAATATAATGGCTTTGGTCTCATCAGTATTTAATTGGAACCAATTTCTAGTCAAGTATTGACCTTTGAACAGTATAATGAATCAAGCTTTGTGGGTTTTAAAGCTAGTGATGGTGAAGTAGAAACACACACAAAATGTTGGAGGAACTCAACAGGTGCCGTATGGCTTGTTGAGCTCCTCCAACATTTTGTATATGTTGCTTGAATATCCAGCATCTGTAGATTTCCTCTTGTTGATGGTGAAGTAGTGCTGGCTTTTGCCAATAAATATTTGAGATCTGGCATTGCTTGAGATGATGATTCAGGGAGCCTAGGGATGTTTTATTTGGGGATATTTGATCAGATTGGGGGTAATGGAATGGGGACCTGAAGTGAAACTATTGTATGCCTAGGACTTCATTGATAAAAATAGGATTAGGTGGAAGCACCAACTGAATAACAAAAGGAGAGCTGTTAAAATCAATCACAACAGTGACTTGGAAACACATCGCTGTTAATTCATTGTCGCTAGGTCAAAATCATGGAATTCCCTCCCTAATAGCACTGTGGGTGTGCCTACACCTCAAGGACGGCAGCAGTTTAAGAAGGCAGCTCAACACCACCTTCTCAAGGGCAACTAGGGATGGGCAATAAATGCTGGCTTAGCTGGCGACACCCACGTCCTGTAAATGAATAAATTTAAAAAACAGTGGCTGTAGACAGGTAGAAGAAATAGCAGAAGCATTGGTTACAGCAGCATAGGTTATCATTTTTGACATTTTTAAGATCTGTTTCCATACTATGGTAGGGTTAAAAACCTATCTGAATGGTTTCAAATATCAAATCCTTCTGCAGAGATTTTATATAGCAATGGTCTGTACAGATGAAGAAATAAGTAGTTTGGGGGTAAGGGTGGCTTTTTGTAGATTTTGAGCTTGGAAGGCAGTCTCCAAGTAGAATTTGTCATTAATAATAGCAACTAATGGGTGGGTCTGGAAGTGAAGTTAGATAGCAGTTTCATGAGTACAAGATTGAAAGAACAAGAAATGTGAGTGATGGACAAAATAAGTTCACACTTGGGATAGGATTCCCCTCGTCCTCACCTACCACCCCACCAGCCTCCAGGTCCAATGTATAATTCTCCGTAACTTCCGCCACCTCCAACGGGATCCCACTACCAAGCACATCTTCCCCCCCCCCCCCCCTCTGCTTTCTGCAGAGATCGCTCCCTACGCGACTCCCTTGTCCACTTGTCCCCCCCCCCATCCCTTCCCACCAATCTCCCTCCTGGCACTTATCCTTGTAAGCAGAACAAGTGCTACACCTGCCCTTACACTTCCTCCCTTGCCACCATTCAGGGCCCCAGACAGTCCTTCCAGGTGAGGTGACACTTCACCTGTGTGTCGGCTGTTGTGGTATACTGCGTCCGGTGCTCCCGTTGTGGCCTTTTATATATTGGTGAGACCCGACGCAGACTGGGAGACCGTTTCACTGAACACCTACACTCGGTCCACCAGAGAAAGCAGGACCTCCCAGTGGCCACACATTTTAATTCCACGTCCCATTCCCATTCTGATATGTCTATCCATGGCCTCCTCTACTGTCAAGATGAATCCACACTCAGGTTGGAGGAACAACACCTTATATACTGGCTGGATAGCCTCCAACCTGATGGCATGAACATTGACTTCTCTAACTTCCGTTAATGCCCCTCCTCCCCTTCTTACCCCATCCCTGACATATTTAGTTGTTTGCCTGTTCTCCGTCTCCCTCTGGTGCTTCCCCCCCTCCCCCTTTCTTTCTCCCGAGGCCTCCCATCCCATGATCCTTTCCCTTCTCCAGCTCTGTATCACTTTCGCCAATGACCTTTCCAGCTCTTAGCTTCATCCCACCCCCTCCAGTCTTCTCCTATCATTTTGCATTTCCCCCTCTCCTCACTACTTTCAAATCTCTTACTATCTTTCCTTTCGGTTAGTCCTGACGAAGGGTCTCGGCCCGAAACGCCGACAGCGCTTCTACCTACAGATGCTGCCTGGCCTGCTGTGTTCCACCAGCATTTTGTGTGTGTTGTTTGAATTTCCAGCATCTGCAAATTTCCTCATGTTTGCAGAAGTGGACTTGGTGAGATAGATAGAAACTTCAAAGCAAATAAATCAGATTTAAACTTTAAATTTTTGGATACATTGGAAGAATAGCTTATATAATTGATTCAGTATTATTTATCAGGGAAACAGTTAAATTATTTTGCATATGAGCTGGTGGTGTTTGGAATTAACATTTTTTTTAAAGTGAGTTTCTCCTTTTCTGTCTATTTTAATGGGATTTTTAAACATACTGTAAATCAAGAATACTCGAAACAAAGATTGTACAGCACATCGCCCACTACAGTTTTTGTTTTGTCTTGCAGATGCTGGCTAATTAAATATATGTTGGGCATTGATTAGTGTTGAATAATTTTATGAACTTTAAGAAATACAGCATTTAATTTAAAAAATAATTTCAAATCTTACTCTAATCATAATCAGGGAATCCCCTTACCCGAATTACCTGTTTAATAATTCAATTAGAAAACGTATTCTTTGATGCCATGGGTAGAAATGTTCAGCGTTTAATTCTGATATTTTTCTGAATTCAGTTTATCAGACCCTGCATTGGGAGAAGCTCTGGTTATCGAGACAATGTGTCAACTTGTAGATTGCTCTGTTCAAAGCAGCCAAAAGGTAATGTGTAAATAAATCTCTTACATTTGAGACGCATATAGGTCTTTGCGTAGCAAGGGAATTCAGGATTATGTTGAAAAGCCAGGTCGGTGGAGCTGAGTTCACAGCCAGATCAGCCATGATCCTTTTGAATGGCACATCAGGCCCGATGGGCAAGATGACCTGCTCCTTACTTGTGTTTCTTACATTTTCTAGAAATGTTGGTTGATTTTTTTTTTGGAACCCAGTGTGGCTTTGTCAGTACACTTGGTTTTTGAATGCATTTAGTGTTAAATGTAGCAATGCCTTCAACATTAATATTTATAATATGGGACCTGAATGTAAAGATGAAGCTTGTTGCTGGTAAAGGCTAGTCGGTAATATGAACTAATTCATTAAACAGAATTATCATAACCAATGTGAAAATTGAATTAACTGTTTATTTCTTAGGTTTTGAGAAGTATTTCCCCAAGAATAAGCAGTCAGCAGAATCAAAAGCTGGTGAGGAGAAAGGTAAAATACCTTTTCTGTTGTGATTCTTAAATAGGATGTATCATATTGCCAGTACTCGTGATTCTAATTCTAGTATCATTCAGCTATTGACCATTGTTATGGCTAAATTTTTAATCACACTGTCTTTAAAATCTTTTTTTATTTATACTCTGGATCTGAATTTTATTGGCAATTCTGGTATTGATGACTGTTCCTAGTTTCCATAAGAATGTAAATGAGTGGCTTCAAAGAGCAGTTAACAACCTGGTGTAGATGGCATAGCGTGACCAATCCAAACAAGGATAGCAGGCTTATTTCATTATAAGATAATAATAAACCATTTATTTAACAGTCCTGAAGATTCATGATAACTTTTGCTAAATCCAGCCTTTTTTCCCCTAAATAATACTTCAATATTGAGAACAGATGCACTCCAGAACATGATATATGTGCAGTATTTCTTGTTATTTGTTTATCCTATTGTGGAATCTTCCTGTCAATAACATTGTAACACCTATCTTACCAAGATTGAATATGGAATTTTTTGTGCTAATATATCCCCCAATGTGCAGAATCAGCGATAATCTGATAATATAATATCTTTACCTACAGCAAAGTCAAAGGAGTCTGGAGGAAATACTGGAGGTGGATCAGGAGGAAGTAGTAAGAAAAGCGGGAAAAAAGGGCAGTCCACATGGTGGAACCGAATGCAGAAGGTTTGTTATGTTGGCAACGGTTTGGCTAATTAATGGGGTTCCAGGCTCAGTATCACGGTCATCTGTTCTAAAATATAAAAGTAATCCTATTCTTCAGTCAGCGATTCAAACGATAGCAGGGGTAACTCAGTTACGGTGCTAAACTTGCTGAACTAGAACCAGTTATGAAATTGTGAGGGACATAGGCAGGTACAGTCTTTTCCCCAGGATAGCGGAATCTCAAACTAGATGGGACAGGTTTAATATGAAAAGGAAAAGATTTAAGGGGTTTCTAAGAGGAAGGTTCTCACACAGGGTAGTAGATATATTGAACGAGCTGCCAAGGAGATGATAGAAGCAGGTACAATTACAACATTTTAAAAAGCATTTTGATAGGTACATGGAAAGGAAAGCTGTGTAAGCCAGTGCGGTATTAGCCTAGACATACACCTTGGTTGGAATGTACAAATTGGGCTGAAGAGCCTGTTTCCATATGTGTAACTCTTTTAAGAATCTACATAAAATGACATTAAGCATTGAAAGTTTAAATCTTTCAGAGTTAAAGAATCATTTGGCTGTCCATTTTGTTTCATTGTAAATGCAAGTCAGATGTCACTTTTGAGTAACTGAACTTGCATTATTTAAAGTACATGAACAAAATCCAAAATGAGAAACAAGTATCAATAAACTCAACACACACAAAGTGCTGGGGGAACTCAGCAGACTAGACAGCATCTATGGAATAAAAAATGCAGTAGATGTGTTTGGCTGAAACCCTGCTGAACAGTTTCGGCCTGAAACGTCAACTACTTCTTTCCATAGATGCTGCCTGGCCTGCTGAGTTCCTCCAGCATTTTGTGTGTGTTGCTCAGATTTCCAGCATCTGCAGAGTTTCTCTTGTTTGTGATCAATAAATTCAAACCTGATTAATCAAGTCACGCTAATAAAACACATTAGTTGACTGGAGAAGAGTGCTGTTTCGCAACATTGATCAAAGCATTTAAGCCTTGCTTGTAATTTGATATTCTGACTTCACTGTTTTTTTGTTTAACAATATTATCTAACATTATTATTTCACTGGATAGTTAAATATTGTAGTGACTTGATTGCCATTGATTTCTTTGACCAATAGTTGACTTCAAAAGAATTGAATGGATATCACATTATTAAATTTTAAACTGAATTCTAGGGAGATATTCCATGGGATGACAAGGAATTCCGGTATTTAGCTGTGGGGATGGCTGGACTTTTCTCTGGATTCATGTATTTCTACTACCGAGATCCAGGCAGGGAAATAACTTGGAAAGATTTTGTAAACTACTATTTGGCACGAGGTATGGTAAGTAATTTTAAAATCTGCTTTCCACATTACATGAAGATCTTGACACCATGGTACCTGTTCAGCTTCCATCTTCCACCCCCTCCCTTTCTTTTGACTTATAATCGGCACATAATAAGCCATGGTGTTTACCCACCTGGATAAGCAGGTTCACTGGGAAGTGTACTTTTAGACAATGGGATGGCAGGGATCACTTATGTAGTCGTTTGAGCTGAGAGGCACCTGAGTGAATGCTTTCTTCGTCTTTGGAATTGTGTCCTTTTCAGGTCAGGCAATATTTATTATGTCGTATTATGGAAGTCAGCTCCTAGTACAGTTGTAGAATATGGCTTCTCACTTGGGGTTAAAATTTGTAAATTTTGTGGAGGCTGAATTGATGCAAGGAATCTTTACAAAGTTTTTCTGAATAGTTTTAATATGTACAAAGTCAAAAAATTTTGTCTGATGGAAATTGGTGATAGGATATAGCAAGAGGGTGATGGTGTCACGAACAAAGTAGAGGATAATTGCATCTCCTGAGCCCTGTCTTGAATGACAGGATTTGCTGCTATGCAAGCTGGCTTCCTCCTCATCCCATTCTGATGAAGGTTCATTGACTGCTTCTTTCTCTGTGGATGCTGCCTGACCTGCTGATCGTTTCCAGCTCTTTTTATTTTCATGTCAGAGAAGACTGTCTCTTCATCACTCTGGGGCACCTTTCTCAGAACGTAGAACTACAGCACAGTTGGCAGCGGCTTTTGGTTCAGCTCCATACTGTGCGTTGCTGTTTGAACTGGCAACTGACGCCAAGGATTGCAGAAAATGCAGTGATGGCAACATCAGTTGGAAGTTACAACATTGTAGATATGGATTAGTTCCTAATTTTGAGCAAATATGAAGTTGCTTGTAACGCATCAATTTTGGGCAGCATATTGGCTGGTAGTGCTGTTAAGCTACATATCAGGTGGGACAGAGATGGAAGCAAAAGATTTGAGTGTGCTGGTAATCTTGCCTGCCACTGATGGTGCTGTCCCTGTGGTACAGGTTGGGTGCAAACGTCACTGCAGCAGGTGGAACAGATCTGTAAGCGGCTGATATGGAGCCTGCAGAGCCAATTCACTGCAGTCATTGACAGGTAGGTGTGCCAGGCCCTACAAATATTTACCATTTCATCAAATTTTACAGCACAGAGGGAGGCTGTTAGGTCAGCTTTGCCTTGAGAAAGCATTCCTCCACCCCATCATCTCCCTTCCTCCATAGCATTTTAAATAGATTTGTGGATCTTATTATTTTACATAGACACACCATGGTGGGTGATAGCACATTTGTCCTGTTGTTTCCTGATCTCCTTGGATTGTATTCTTATATCACCTTCTGTTTAGAATATAGCATGTTGTATCTGGGATGCTTAAAAAAAAAAGTTAGCTTATCAAAGGACATGGGCACGAGTTCAACAGTATATTCCAAATAGATGCTGTAGTGCTTGCTGTGTAGTATGCATGCTTTTATTTTTATTGATGCTGAACAGAGCTCATCTTCTTCATGGATCATTATCTATAGAACAAAGAATTTATTGCAGCTTCTTTGTGATTGTTGTTGTTGTTCTTATGAAGTGAGCATTGCTTTGATGACAATTATCTATTTATAAAAAATACATTAAATGTTTAATAAACCGTAAACTTTTTGAAATCCTCAGATCAGACCATATCCATGCAGAAAAAAGAAGTGGTTCTGATGAAAGTTTGTCTGCTGAAACCTTAATTCTGTTTCTTTTTCTTCAGGTGCTGCCCAAACTGCTGAGGTTTTTCTGGCATTTTCTGTTTAATTTCCAATGCCTTTGCTTCAGATTGTAGTACACTTTGCTTTTATGTGAAATGTTACTAAAAATAGTGTTCATATATTCCACACTAAATGAATTAATAATGAGTTAAAAGCTATTTGCATATACAGTAACAGACATTAACTGAAATTTGTAATTAAAATAATTCCATTTAGGTGAGGACATTTATCAGCTTCCCTTTTGATCTCTCATCGTAATGATTAATCGAAAGAGGAACCTTTCTCATTGGGTTTTGATTCAGTTGTCTCATTAAAGGCTTCCATTGACATGCTGAAATCATGTATAATTAACTCCTGCTGGGGTTATGACTGTATATGTCTAAACAAGAGGTCCAGGTATGAATATAGTATGTGCTCTGTTGAGCAGCTTGCATCTTAATCCTTAATCACCTGTGTTCATGAACCTGTAGGACCCAAGTAGAAAAATCTTATGTTAAAATTGACTACTTAGATAAAGCCTGTCAGTCATTATCGCTAGTCTGTACAGTATGAAATATAGCAAGCAACTTGGCTTTTGACGTCTGATAACCTTAATCCTGCTTGTCCTTATGTTTCCTTTTTGAAAGTTCATCCTATTTGTGTTTTGAGCTTGGAGGTTAGGAAAGGGCTAGAACATTTTTCATTGTTCCATTGCCTCTTTTAATGACAAATCTCAAATACTGTGGTAACATTGCCGGCTGGAACCTGTCGTAATAGCAATGTGTTTATCACACTTTCCCTTATTATATTAAGGATAATAATATGGCTAATACTTTCATTGCCATTGCTAGTAAATGCCTGATTACCTAAATTCACATACTCAATCTGCACTCTGTGATTCCTAGATGCATCAGTTTAAATTTTTTTTAATTCCTTAAATTTAGGGAAAATGACATCGGACTGGAAAATAATAAATATTTTTCGCCAAAATAAAAGGAGACAAAGCTAGAAACTACAGGCCAGTTAGTCTAACGTATTTCATCGGACAAATTTAGAGCCCATTACTAAAATCATTGCAGTAATGCATTTTTTAAAAATTCAAGGTAATCAGGCAAAGTCAATACAGCTTGGCACAATTTCTTTTCTGATGGTTTATGCAGGAACTCGGAACAGTTTGAAATCTAATTTGTAATCTGGTATCGTTGATTCCAACTTGTGGCTCAGAACTTCAGAACAGTCTCCAAAACGTTAAAGCATCCTGTTAACTTTAATTGTGGTAATTTTCTTGTACTGATAAAACAGGCTTTTAAAAAATTGTTGCTGGTGTTTTCAATCATTTTATTTCTTGTTTGAGGTTGATCGCTTAGAAGTTGTCAACAAGCAATTTGTGCGAGTGATTTTCAACCCAGGAGCCAAAAGTGATGCTGTAAGTCAACTTTATCTGTCTTGTTCCCATGCTCCTTCGATATTCACCAGGGTCTCAGTTCCTGTGCTCCCTTCAACTTTACAGGATTTGCTGGAAAATCTGTTACATTATTTATTACTCATCTACAGAAAAAATAATGAATATTGAGGCATTTATCGGGCTAACATCCGATGGATTGGAAAATCTATGGTATAATATTACCAGTGTCCCTAGTATGCCAGGTTAACGAAGTTTTGTTATATGTGATATATTAAAACTGGTTGCTTATTTGACATATTGATTAGTTTGCATTAGCCAATATAAGGAATACTGTTTCATTGGGGATTTCAAACATGTTTGCCTCAATTATTCCTGCTTTAGGATGTCCTGAAATACAGAATGTGCTGAAAGTGAAATTTCAGTGCAATGTCTCCCACCAAACCTCTGGCTCACTCAGAGTGGAAGAGAGTATTCAGGATGGTGTTGCACGTAACCCTTGCCTACAGCAGGAGGTGCTCATAACCTCACAAGCTACCCACTTAAGTGTGCCAAACTCAGTTCACACATTAGTTCGCAGCCATCTCAAAGCCACAAAATTGGAATGAAAGCAAGCCATACTCAAGCCAACACTTGAGCCTAAGAAAGAAAATAAAAGAAATTTATCCATTGGAAGCCAACTTGATGCTGTCAAAAATTAATTTTCTACAAAACAGTGATCTAGTTTCAATTGATTTAAATCTCAAGTCAAAGAACAATGTGTAAAATGGCTGTTTCTCAGTCTCCTCAAGTCCTCTGGGCATGTTTGTGCTCACTTACTGAAGCATTGAGTTGATGTGCACTTGTCAAAAAAAAAAGGAATTTTTGCAGTTCAAAGCAAACTTACTGCGTGGCAAAAGGACCAAAAGTGATGTGGAGGTGAGAGAGAGTTCATATAGTAAGTGGTTGGTCTCTTGAATGCACTGTTACAGTATGCAGAGGCAAGGAAAGCATTAAGTATTAAGGCTGGGTAGATGTCTTTTGTACAGAGCTAGTACAGACATTACAGGCTAAATGTGCAGTGCTCTAACCATTCGGTAATTGTTCTGAAAAGAGCATCTTTTCAGAATTTGGTTTTTTCTATCATTGTAGAAGGAGTAAGTTTATCAAATTAAAAGAATGGAGTGAAATTGATTGATTTTGAAGCAGAAAAGTAACTTCTTTCAAATAAAAGTTCATCAAATTACCAAATCTGGTGCAAGATATAAGAGTATGTTATTGAAATGTTTACTAATATGATGTTCTGTCCCGTTATCAGAGCTATGTATGGTTTAACATCGGAAGTGTGGATACATTTGAGCGTAATTTGGAAACTGTGCAACAGGAGATTGGAATAGAACCAGCAAACCGCGTTGCTGTGGTGTATAACACAGAGAGTGATGGGTGAGCAGGAGACGGAACGTGTATTTGTGCTGTGAGCTTTGAGGATGCATGCACATGGATTGTACAAATATCTCTACTTTTTGTTTAGTAAATATCAAAATACCAACTGGATTTGCAGAGGGTAGTGAGCTTGCTGGGATCAAACTTTTAGAAGAGTAGCTACAGGAGTAATGCCCTACAGTAATAGGGTCAACTCTTGCATAGAAATTATTTCCTTTGCTTTTTGCCTGTCAGATCCATAACAAAACCAATTCCCTGAAAATACAAAGACAATTCTAGTTTTTAAAAAAAAAAGTTAACATAAACTAGTCAACTTAAAACTTTGTTTTTCTTTAAAAGAAAGGAGAGGTGAAGTTTAATATTAAGGAATAGGATGCTAGTTGTATAATATTTGAATTATATTCATTCCAACTGCATACTTTTATAATTAGGTCGGATTACCAAGTGGTACTGATAAAGCCCGAGTAAAATTGTAGGCCAATAAATAAAAAGCAACTCAGTGAAACATAATGGTGACCATGAAACTAATGGATTGTTGTTCTTTCGCTAGAAGTAGTTTGATATTTTTCTAGGGCCTGGAGGGTTTTAAGGATATGGGGAGAAAATCTGGAACAGTGTATTGAATTTGGATGATTAGCCATGATCATATTAAATGGAAGGTCAGTCTGGATGGGCAAAATATCCTACTTCTACTCCCATTCTTCTATATTTTTGTGTTGTTATTGCCCTTCAGAGAAATAACAATATGGTAGGTGATGCCTCCCTCCCAGATGCACTGAATAACTACTACACCCGGTTTGAGGCGGAAAATGACGTGGCGGCGAGTAAGTCCACCCCTCCTACAAGTGACCAAGTGCTGTGTCTCACCGTGGCCGATGTGAGAAGAACCCTGTGCAGGGTCAACCCACGGAAGGCTGCTGGACCAGACAACATCCCTGGTACAGTGCTCAGAGGATGTGCAGACCAGCTAGCAGATGTTCTCACTGACATCTTCAACATCTCCCTGAGCAGCGCCACCGTTCCAACGTGCTTCAAGGCCGCCACCATCGTCCCCGTGCCGAAGAAGTCTTCAGTGTCCTGCCTAAGTGACTATCGTCCCGTTGCACTTACATCCATCATCATGAAGTGTTTTGAGAGGCTCGTCATGAGGCATATCAAGACCCTGCTGCCCCCCTCACTGGACCCCCTGCAGTTTGTGTACTGTCCCAACCGCTCAACAGATGACGCCATTGCCACCACCCTCCACCTGGACAAAAAGGACACATACGTTTGAATGCTGTTCATAGACTTCATTCAACACAATCATCCCTCAGAAACTGATTGGAAAGCTGAGCCTACTGGGCCTGAACACCTCCCTCTGCAACTGGATCCTAGACTTCCTGACTGGGAGACCTCAGTCAGTCCGGATTGGGAGCAACATCTCCAACACCATCACACTGAGCACGGGGGCTCCCCAGGGTTGTGTGCTCAGTCCACTGCTGTTCACTCTGCTGACCCACGACTGTGCTGCAACACACAGCTCAAACCATATCATCAAGTTCGCCGATGACACGACAGTAGTGGGTGTCATCAGCAAGAACGACGAGTCTGCTTATGGAGAGGAGGTGCAGCGGCTAACGGACTGGTGCAGAGCCAACAACCTGTCTCTGAATGTGAACAAAACAAAAGAGATGGTTGTTGGCTTCAAGAGGGCACGGAGCGACCAATCCCCGCTGAACATCGGCGGCTCCTCAGTAGAGATCGTAAAGAGCACCAAATTTCTTTAGTGAAGCATTCGGGCTCTCACGACCAGACAATGTAACAGTTTCTTCCCCCAAGCTATCAGACTCCTCAATACCCGAAGCCTGGACTGACACCTTGCCCTATTGTCCTGTTTATTATTTATTGTAATGCCTGCACTGTTTTTGTGCACTTTATGCAGTCCTGTGTAGGTCTGTAGTCTAGTGTAGCTTTCTCTGGGTTTTTTTACGTAGATCAGTCTAGTTTTTGTACTGTGTCATGTAACACCATGGTCCTGAAAAACATTGTCTCATTTTTATTATGTACTGTACCAGCAGTTATGGTCAAAATGACAATAAAAGTGACATGACTTGATTAAGTTGTATGTTACTGCTAAAACCAAAATGCAGTGATTGAATCTTCACCGACTTCTGGGATGCTCAATTGTCTCCACCACATTCTCTGGGATAAATATTGATGGAAATTCGTATCAAATCCAGCCAGTCATCTTCCAAGCTATCAGAGAACAATAACTACAGTTTTAATTCCACTGTCTGCATTTCCCAAGCTTTCTGCTTTTTAAGCTCTCGGTTACTTAAATACCATAATGATTACTTCCCCTTGCATTCCTTCACTTATCATTTCTTCAAATTGTAGTGAATTGCCTGCTTACCTTTTCCAGTATTTCTCATTGGTGATGAGGCAGTCGCATCTGGAATGCAGATTTGACTTTTAAAATGTGCCTACCCTGCCTTAAATTTCAAACATTTACAAAAATTAATTAGTTTATCTTAGAACAGCAATTTTATCTCTAGTCTTTTGTTGAATGCATGTCTTTGCTCTGTTCACAGTTCGTTCGTGCTAAGCATGTTCCCCACCCTGTTGCTGATTGGCTTTTTGCTCTACACACTGCGGCGAGGATCTATGGCAGCCGGTCGTGGGGGAAGAAGTGGTGGACTCTTCAGCGTGGGGGAGACAACAGCAAAGATGCTGAAAGATGAGATTGATATCAAATTCAAAGATGTTGCAGGATGTGAAGAAGCTAAACTGGAAATAATGGAATTTGTCAACTTTCTGAAAAACCCTAAACAGTACCAAGATTTGGGGGCCAAGATCCCAAAGGTATACTGACTATATTCAATCCAAAACTTTGTTGGTAACCTTAAAGTCAGTTTTTTGTTTTAAATAAGTTTGGTATCGTAGTTGAAAGAATTTACCAATTATGGTACCTTAATGTGAAGAATATCGAAAGAATATTCTCAGAAGTGCTTGAAAGGCGCAGACTGTACAATATTGTGCAAAACAATGTTTTATTCTACTCTCACATTTTAGTAAACTATTGGTAAACAGGCTATGCGTGTTTTGTGTTTTATCCTGTAGTGTATAGAAACAATTGCATTGCACAGGTGTATAGAGAATATCTACCTTTGTTCAAGCCCAGTGTGTAGAAAGTGTGTGTGCGCCCAATTTATGTTCATGTATTTTCAAAATCACATTTAACATGTTCTTATCATTTTTAAAAAAATTCTATAGATCTTGGAAATTGTAATTGCACAGATTTTCAAATAATCTATGATAATATTCCTGATGAAGGGTCTCGGCCGGAAATGTTGACTCTTTACTCATTTTGATAGATGCTGCCTGGCCTGCAGATTTTCTTGTGCTTATGGTAATATTCTGTCATTTGTTGCAGGGTGCTATCTTGTCTGGGCCACCAGGAACTGGGAAAACACTTTTGGCAAAGGCAACTGCTGGAGAAGCAAATGTTCCTTTTATAACTGTGAATGGCTCTGAATTCCTTGAGATGTTTGTTGGTGTTGGACCTGCCAGGGTATGAACTGTAACTCTATATATCACCTGAATTGTTTGATTATTTATCTGCTCCATTGTCTTCTTGCTTAGCCACTGATGTCCTTCCAAAACCAAGTGAAGAATGTTTGATATAACTTATAACTATCACCTGATAATTTGATCCCCTTCAATTTGTTTTTCTTGCTTCCACGAACCTTTTCTCTGTTCTCTTTTCTCTGGGTTATTATTATCAATCTTTCATTGGGTTGCTCCTGTTTATTTTTAAGATTTGTATTATAATTTCACTTCCCCTGAGGTAGAATTTCAAACTTTTTGTTTTCATTTTGAAGTCTAAAATGAGGAAAAAGATTTATGAAATTTGTACTGCAGATTCTGCACCTTCTCTACATTCAGTCTCGAGGTAACGAAGAAGAGTGCATGCAGGAATTTAAAATTCAGATTCTCAGTACCATTTTGAGACTCCTCTGAAACTTTAGTACATGAGAGCATTCGACGTTCATTCTTAAACTTGTCCAGCAAATCTTGGAAAATAATTCAAGGATCAACTTCTTTATTCTTTATATTTGTTGAATGTTTTTTGTTGCATGTCATGCCAACACACCACAGCAAAATCCTAATACAAGTAAATATGTATGATGAATAAAGAATTATATTAAAAATAAAGTTGGCGGTTTAAGTATTGATATGGAATAAAATGTGCGTAAGTACATCAATACCAGCAATTTAAGAGCTGTGTTGCCATTAAGTCTTCCTCTTCCTCATGCAATCTGTGTGTGGAACAATCATATTGTTCATTTTCTGACCAACTGTGGGTCTTAGGCAGTTCCATTGCCAAGAAGTTTATTTACGTACCTGCTCTCATAGTCAGTAAATGCTTATTTGTATGGACGTCTTTGGAAGAACTAGATGTTTTCAATTACGCAGCTAAGTAGACGTTGACTAGGTTATTTTGCAAGGACAACATAATATTAACATTTCTGTAGTAGGTAACTTGTCAGAAAATAATAATTGGCACATTACCCAATTGTTGTCATGGCAATTCTTTTCTCAGGTGAGGGACATGTTTGCAATGGCACGAAAGAATGCTCCCTGTATTCTCTTCATCGATGAGATCGATGCTGTTGGAAGGAAGCGAGGAAGGGGAAATTTTGGTGGACAAAGCGAACAGGAAAACACTTTAAATCAGTTGCTGGTTGAAATGGATGGTAGGTGACAAATGTAGATGTCCTCTTGAGTCACAACTAGATGGTGTAAAAGCCAGTGTAAATAAGCCCAGTGATTAAATTATAATCAATATATGACAAATTATCAAATTCTTCCTACAATACTTTTCTATATACTTTAAAGACTTCGTCTGTACCTAGCCCTTGGACAGATTGAGGTCAAGAAGCTAGTTTTTATCGTATTTATTTTATATTTGGTATTCGACCGTAACCAACAAATAAAACAATCATCATTTAAAGCAGTTAAGACTGGATGGAGCACTAGAAAAACTAAAGGTTGCATTCTCAGAGTGAGTTTATCACTAAGGGCTAATACTTCCAAAATAATCTGCCTCCAGTGCAGCAAAGGTGGTTGACTTCAAACTGCTCAATAATGGCTGGCAAGATTAAAATTGAGTACATGGATAAAGCAAAATAAAAGAATAATTTATGGTCTTCACATGGTATATAACTCCACAAATGTCTAGAAATTTCAAAGTGCCATCTTTGTCCAGTAGTAGCCCCCTTGTCCCTGAGGTAGAAGTTTTTAGATTTCATTCTATTATTGAGGGAATACTGCCTTATTGGCAGAGAACTAGGGACAGCTAAGGGTTGCTTTATGAGTGAGATGTAAACTTTCTTATAATGTGTTATACATGTATGCTAGTTCCTTTTGTTTATTGTACTAAGACCTCCAGGCATCTCTGCACAACAGAAGTTTGCAATCTCACAGTTAGAATAGCCTCTTTTATGTTACAGAGAGGGGAAAGGGTAGAGAGATGCGTGAATGCCATGGATCCAAGGGTGTCCAGGTGACATAATTACTTGGTGCCATCTAGGACAGAAATTAACACTTGTTAAGCATGGATGATCTGCCAGATAAAGGTTATGAAGAGAGGGTCAAGGCCATGCTGCAATGTAAGATGCAGCACTACAGTTCCATGAAATCCAAAATAAAAGACAACTCCGTAATCTATATAGATCAGATAGCATCTGCAGAAAGAAAACTGAGCCATTGTTACAGGTGATGACCTTGTATCAGGACTGTCACGATCTGACATAATGAGGGAGAATGGTTATCTGAATTTGTTAAACTTCAAGATATTGCTGCTAATATACCTGTGTAGTAATATCACTGGTTTAATCTCCAAGAAAAGGCGCCTCTGACATAGCAATTAGGTACAGTGGATTCCGGTTAATTCAGATGGCTACCTACTTGGGACAGCTCTTAAAGAACAAAAACTAATCGAGAAAATAGCCAGGATTCCCTTCATTTGTTTGGAACACCATGCCACTTAATTGGAGCAGGGGTCTGTTGCCAAACAGGTTCTAACTAGCGTCGGTTGCATGCACTTGTGTGGAATTAGATCGTAGACCGTGTTTAGAGCAAAAAGCCAGGAGTGAAAATGAAACTATTTCACTAATTCAGCAAGTTGGCAACTATGTAGAGTTTGAAGTATCAGCGATCATGTAGAATGTTACGATGAAAATAAGATTTGGGGGATGCAATCATCGATAGCTTTGTATGAAGTCAGTCCAGTATCTACACTAGGAGTCTATGCTGATTTTGTTCATTTACAGTCAGTCAAAAGAACACGGCAACTTAATTTCTCTATCTATAACCATTAGGAACTAATAAACAGTTTTATAGCACTGTAGAAGTACTGATAGTGTCCTAATTTTTTTCTGTATTTCATTTAAATACACAATTTGCTACTCAGTTAAATGGTAGCTTGTATTTTGTATACTTTTTTAACTATTCCCAAGAAACTATGGCTAATTAGGGAACCATTTAACTGGGCCAAAATGTACTGGTTCCAATGTGTCCCAATTAACCAGAATCCCCTGTATATAAATTTACTGTGCCCTCTTTAAAAATTATTTGAGAACTAATTATATGCAATGCAGAAAACTTTTTTTTGCTGCAAAAGAATATATCTCCAATTCAGAATGCAGTGTCTACTGGTTGACTGTGGAAGTTGACTTTAAAATGAAAAATCAATCAGAATGCAAGAGTCTAAGTGTAATCAATATGTGATTCATTTCAAGAATACAGATCCTCACATGCACTTTACACTAGTGCTTTGTAGCACATTAACTACCTGGTAATTGGGAGTCTAATTGTAACAAATTGTATTTCAACACATGAGTACTCTGCATTAACTATATGGTTTCAATACATGGTGCATTTATAGTTTAGCCATCTTGTTCACTTTATGTGTTGGCTATGTGGGAAAATGTAAAGAGTTCATCTTGAAAACAGCGTGTATTACACTTTGATTATCTATTAAAATAACGTTTCACCAGGACAGATATCATCTGTGAGATATGGAAAAGACAGTTGAAATCATAGTTAGCTTAACCAATGCAAACTGCCCCAGGTTGCAAATCAAAGCAGACTAGATAGTACCCACCAGGTGCTTGGAATCACCCATTCTGGATGTTGGATGAGGTGATTCTTCCACAGCTTGTGAAAGAAGTATAAATAAAAGTGACACACACAAAATGCTGGAGGGAACTCAGCAGGCCAGGCAGCATCTGTGGGGGGAAAAAAACAGTCAATGTTTTGGGCTGAGACCCTTCAGCAGGACACATTTTTTCCAGAGATGCTGCCTGGCCTGCTGAGTTCCTCCAAAATTTTATGTGTGTTGCTTGAATTTCCAGCATCTACAGGTTTTCTCTTGTTCGTGATAAATAAAAGTGATTTGAGTTACATATAGAATTATTGCAAGATAATTTCAAAGAGCAGATTTGTCTAGTTTGTTAGAGAACTAATTGATAAAGGCACTGATATCTTCTGTCAAAACCTGTAGAATATGTATGAACAAATATTTGAATAAAATTTCATAATTGCAAAGATTCAGATTTTCATAATGGAAAATTACAAGGAGGCCCTTTGCCTCTTCAGTACCAAGATGATTGGTAAGGATTAGATGGCAAATTTAAAGGAACATTTTGAACATTCAGAGTTTGAAAATTTAATCATCTGCTAGTAAACTGGATTTTGTTTTTTCAGTATTAATACATGTCAAATTGTGTAACTACTTGATTATGCTGTATTAACATCTTCCTTTTTATTCTTTTAGGATTTAATACGAACACCAATGTTGTTGTACTGGCAGGAACTAATCGACCTGATGTACTTGATCCGGCGTTGATGAGACCTGGACGCTTTGATAGACAAATCTATATTGGTAAGTTGATGGCAAATCTTATACAGCCAATGGAACTTTATTTTGAGTGCTGAAAAAAATTTATATACCTGTTGATCTAGGGTAGTACTGTTGTAAATGTGATAGGAAACTATCCTGCTATTTTGTAACAGGGCAGTTATTGTTTTTATGTCTTAAACTGATGTAGTAGTAGATGGCACTAGCTGAACCTTTGAAGATAAGTATGCCGTAGTGTTCTAATGTTGCGGTGTAAAAAGGAGTGTTAAATTTTATTTTCTAAACTTTGCTTTTGAAAGCTTGTTTGTAACTTGGTTCTGTTGATTTGCATCCAAATTCCAGGTTAAAGCAGTACTTAATAGTTATTTATAAATATTTGTTATTACCTGATATTAAGCTTTCAAATACATGAATGTAGTTCCACAATTTTATAAAAGATCTCCTGTATTTGTATGAAAAAATGTATAGATAATCAAATAATTAGAAAAGTCAAGAAATCTGAAATAAAAACAAGATATTAGAAACAGGTCAGGCAACATTTGTGGAAAGAAAAACAGGGTTTACGTTGAATCAATTATACGAGTTCAAATATCAAGCTCAATTCACGTCTATGGTTTTCGCTCCACACTATCACATGAACACGATTGTAGAATCTTACACAATTGTAGAACAGCTATTTCAATGTAAAGAAAAAGAGGTCAGAGCTGTTTATAGCACAAACAGATTAAATGTATGTCACTAATACATCCTTGACCTAGTTCAATGTATCAAATTAAAACTGCTATGAATAACTATATGTAATGTATATTTTTGTTCATTCAAAAAAATGAAAATGTTAGATATAAAGCTAATAATTTAATATGAAGTTGCTAGTGTTATAATTTAGCTGAATTTTATCTCACTTAAATTTTTTTTGCAGGTCCTCCTGATATTAAAGGAAGAGCATCCATTTTCAAGGTGCACCTGAGCCCATTGAAAATGAATCCTAGTATTAGTAAAGACTCCTTGGCACGGAAACTCGCTGCGCTTACTCCAGGCTTCACTGGTGAGACTCAGGAAAATAATGTGAATGATTACATTGCTGGTTCTGTGTGGCTTATAGCTATAAATGTGAATGGCTCACCAATTTATTACCAAGCACCAATGTATATAGTACCCAAGTATTTATGAGGCATACAATTAGTTAAATGAGCATTATGATTTAGATACTTACAACAATTTTGATGAAAGAAATATAAAAAGATACAAGTCAGAAGTTGAAAGACAGTTATTGGCTTAAGACCATTGTTTAAACAGCCTTTATAACTTGTGGATTCAAACCCACTTATTGCAGTTTGAACTTTTAAACTGAAATCCATGTCAGGCAGAATTGATGCAAGTTTTCCAGTTAGATAGCTCACTGATATAGAATTGCTTTAACTTGTGCTACATTGCTAGTTTGCTGTTAACTCAAAAACCTGAGGGAAGAGGTCGGATTTTGACAAGGTTGGGCCAGTGCAGAATGAGTTTTATTTTGCATCTCATTCACGATTTACTTTCCCTAGGAGAGTTTAATGATGACACTTGGTAGGTGAAAAAGAAATACATCTCTTTAATTAGTAATGCTGCAATTTCAGTCATCCCAGAAAAATGTGTAACTTGTGCTTGAGTCTGAAAACACATTTTGACTTTTCTTCAGGAGCTGATATTGCCAATGTATGTAATGAAGCTGCCCTGATTGCTGCTCGGTATTTAAATGAATCGATCCATGTGAAGCACTTTGAGCAGGCAATAGAACGTGTGATTGGAGGTGAGGCCACCATTTATGTTTATTGAAATTTCCTTGTTTGGATCTGCTGCTTCCTTTTCCCCTTTGTAATTACATGGCAAATCACTGTTGTCCAACCATGGTGATATTGTTAGTTTGTTCATTTATTGCAGAAGGTTAGCTAAAGAGCTTTGAAATAACTTCCGTAGTTGGTGGAAATACTCTGTTTAACACCTGTTTTGAGAGTTTCTTGTAACCTCTTCATAGATGCTGCCTGACCTGCTCAATTTTTCCTGCCACTTCTGTATTTGTTTGTATCTTTATGCAGAGACTAGCAATCATTATTTCCTTCATTCAGCCACATAAAATGCAGTACTGTTTAATACACATTGAGAAAGCTCTCATTGGTACTTTGTTCAGTTCACCAATCTGGTTTTTCAGTTTAGTCAAGTAACTGAAGGTAAATGTGCATGTTAAGAGGAAGCCAAATACTTGTGAATCCCACTGCAATTAAATAATCCTCCATTTCACTGAGAATAAACATTAATCAGAGAGAGAAAAAGAGAGAGAGAGAGAGAGAGAGAGAGAACATAGAAGCAGGACCTTCTGCCAGCCGGCCCATGCTGACCATCAAGCATCTGTTTACATTATTTGTATAAAAGAAACAAGCAGATTAGCTCATCTAGTATGACCAGTTTGAACTGTAGCAAGCACACGATAAATACACCTGTATGCAGGAGTGCGACAATCGATCAGTCACACAGCTGGTCGATTGTGAGAATACAGTAAGCGTACGTGTGCATGCCTGTCAGTCAATCACTTGGCAATCAATAGCACTCTCCTCTACATGAGCGTTGCTTCATGGGACTTCAAGAACTCAAGTTTTTGTCTCATTTAGTCTTTTCATTGCTCTCACACTGTAAATTGCTTGGTATTTACCATGGTTAACGTGACTCAGTAAAAAAGGATATTTACTCTACTGCACTATTGTCGGCTGTGCCCATGTATACTTAACACAGTTAGGGGTAACATCAACCCGAATGGAGTACTGCTTTGCACTGTATGTGCTGAACACAACTTTATCATTACAAACATTCTCCACCAGAAAAACAAATTCAAGGCATCTTGGTAGATCCAATCAGTGGCATCTTGTTGACTATGTCATTGTTCGAGCTGGTGTGATATGAGTCTGATAAGGGCCTTGATTGGCAGAGATGAGTGTTGGATGGATTATCACCTGATTCACTCCACCATGTCCATCTGGTTCATGAAGAAGAACAGGCCAAGACTAAAACTTGAGAGCTTGTTTGATACTGTCACCCAACAGCACCTTCAAGCCTCGTCTGGAGAAAACCTTCAACAGGAATATTTGGAGAATGTCGAGTACACTGGGGTCTGCTTAACCCCATCTTCCACAATACCTGCATGAACATCCATAGCTGCAAATGCAGAAAACATCAGGTTTGGTTTGATGATAACAACATGGAGATGGAACAAGTTATCTCCAAGGAAAGGAAAGCCTGTCAGAATCACATCAACAGCAGGGCCAAAAGAGAAGCTTATTTCAGAGCCAAAGCAAATGTCCAGTGCTAAAGAAAGGAACTAAAGAACTTTTATTGCACTGAGAAAGCCTTGAAATCCAGAGACTGGCATACTCTGATGACATGAGAGGCTTCTTCAGTGCCGTCAAAGCAATTTATAGTCCTAGTAACTGCAGATTCAACCCCCGCATTCAAAGGATAGGAAAAAAAATTGCTAAAGGATCAAAAGGGTATCAATGATCAGTGGAGGGAGCACTTTTAAGAACTGCTTAACCGTGACAGATATGCTGAGCCAAATACTCCAGAGATTTGTGAGAGAAGACAAGACAGCAGCGATATTTTATGATGAGATTGAGGAGATTTGGTTTGTTACCTAAGACACTTGAAAACTTTTACAACTGTACTGGGGAGAGCATTCTGACAACTGCATCACACTCTGGTGGGTGGGGGCGGGAGGGCTATTGCAAAGGACTGAAAGAAGCAACTGAAAGTTGTAAAATTAGTTAGCTCCATCTTGGGTACTTGTGTCTGTAGTATCCAAGACATCTTCAAGGAGTGGTGCCTCACGCGGGCGATGTCCATTATTAAAGACCCCCATCACCTAGGGCATGCACTCTTCTCATTGTTATCATCAGGAAGGAGGTACAGAAGCCTGTAGGCACAAACTCAGCAACTGGTCCTGTGGGATCCCAGCAGAGGTCCTCAAGGAAGGTGGACTAGCACTCCTGCACCAGCTGCTCCTGAAGATTTAAAAAAAGGAACAACTGCCCTCAGAGCTCAGGGATGCTCTGATAGTGGCCATTTTCAAGAAGGGAGACAAGGCAGATTGTGGCAATTACACAGGCATCTCCCTCCTGTCATCAAGGGGCAGAATGCTTGCATGTATCCTTGTCAACTGACTCCTTCTGCTATCTGAATTGACTTTATTTCTTACATTCTTCACATACTTGAGGAGTAAAAATCTTTACGTTATGTCTCCATCTAAATGTTCAATGTACAATTTATAGTAATTTGTAATAAATAGTATGTACAACAGTACAGTCAATATAGCACAGAAATATAATTGTCAGTGTGAATTATTCAGTCTGATGCCCTGGTGGAAGAAACAGTTGGTCCTGGCTTTTATGCTGCGGTACTGTTTCCCAGATGGTAGCAGCTGGAACAGTTTGTGGTTGGGGTGACTCAGGTCCCCAATAATCCTTTGGGCCCTTTTTACGCATCTGCTTCTGTAAATGTCCTGAACAGTGGGAAGTTCACATCTACAGATGCGCTGGGCCGTCCACACCACTCTTTGCAAAATCCTGCAATTAAGGGAAGTACAGTTCCTATACCAGGCAGTGATGCAGCCAATTAGAATGCTCTCAATTATGCCCCTGTAGAAAGTTCTTAGAATTTGGGGACTCGTACCAACCTTCTTCAATCGTCTGAGGTGTCTTTTTCACCCCACAGCCGTTATGTACAGACCACGTGAGATTCTCAGTGATGTGTATGCTGAGGAACTTAGAGCTGTTCACCCTCTCAACCCGAGATCCATTGATGTCAATAGGGGTTAGCCTGTCTCCATTCCTCCTGTAATCCACAACTAGCACCTTTGTTTTTGCAGTGTTGAGAGACAGACTGTTTACTCTACACCACTGTGTCAGAGTGATGACTTCTCTGTAGGCTGCATCATTATTATTTGAGATTGGGCCAATCAATGTAGTATCGTCAGCAAATTTTATTAGCAGATTGGAGCTGTGGGTGGCAACACAGTCATGGGTATACAGAGAGTAAAGGAAGGGGTTTAGGACACGGCCCTGAGGGGCACCTGTGTTGAGGGTCAGTGTGGCAGAGGTGAGGGAGCCCACTCTTACCACCTGCCGGCGATGTGACAGGAAGTCCAGGATTCAGCTGCACGAGGCAGGGTGAAGGCCAAGGTCTCTGAGCTTCTTGTCAAGCCTGGAGGGAATTATGGTGTTGAATGCTCAACTGTCGTCCAAGAACAGCATTCTTACATAAGCATCCTTCTCCAGGTGTGTAAGGACGTGTAAAGACATGTAAAGAAGATTTCCCTGAATCACAGTGTGGCTTCTGCTCATAATCTTCACAGCATGCCAGTTACAGGAAATTTGCTGTGAACAAAGGCAACCCTTGTACTTGGCTTACATAGATTAGACAAAGGCATTTGATACAGTTGACTGCCAAGCTCCCTGGCGTATACTGTCAAGACATGGCTACCTTGACAAGTACTTATGAATACAGAGGCCACAGTGCTGAGCAATAATACCGAATCAAAACCCTTCACTGTTAAAACAGGAGCCAAACAGGGCTGCATCATTGCACCCACCCTATTTGTCATCTTTATTGCTGTCATCCATCACCTCTTTGGCCAAGACCTGCCACGGGGAATCCTAATCATATATAGAATGGACAGAGGGCTTTTCAACCTCAACTGTTTCAAGGCCAAGAACAAGGTCAGCACCATCACTATAATGAAGCTTCAGTATGCGGAAGACAACACCACTGCAGCACGCTCTAAAGATCTCCAATGTATTCTGAATGCTTTTTCCAAGGCATAAAGGGCCCTGGGTCTTGTCTTGAATATAAAAAAGGCACATCTGCCACAACCCAGTCAGCCATTTATCCACTCCTGCGTAAAAGTTGACAATATCACCCTAGCAAATGTGGATAACTTTCTCTACCTTGGCAGCATTCTCTCCTCAAAAGCAGATATTGACTCAGAGATCACTGTCACCTGAGTAGTGCAGTTGGAGTCTACGCAAGATTACGGAAGAGAGTCTTTGAAGACAGTGACCTACAGGTCCACTCAAAACTTTTGGTCTATAGAGCAGTTGTACCTTCCTTCATGACTGCATGGAGCTGAGTCATGGACCACATACAGCAGTTATGTGGGAGCCCTGGAACAATCCCACCAAAGTTCCTGATATTGAGAAGCAGCTGAAAGAACAGACATAGCATACTGGAGGAAGCTGATATGAACAGCATCTGCACCACAATAAAGCAACACCAACCCCGATAAAGCAACACCCGGTCATGTCATCCGGGTGCCTAACTTGCGTCTCCACAAACAGGTCCTTTAGTTGAAGGCAGGTCAGTGAGCTCCTGGTGGGCAAAGGAAATGCTTCAAAGTTAACATTAAAGTCAGTCTGAATAAGTTCAACATTACTTCTAAAACTGCGACATTGCACTCAATAGATACACCTGAAGGAAATCTGTTTAAAAGGGAGTCGTGCTGCAGGAGAACGATGTCCACTGTACTGCAGCAAACAAACAGCAGCTGCAAAAGGAACAACTGAGCCACACAAAAGACCCAATTGCTAACTTCAACTACCACTTGCTGCTGCCCACACCTCACCGGAATGCGTGGATCCTGGATCAGCCACCTGAGGACCCACCAATAAACAATCCCTGAGGAAAACTTCATACTCAACTCAAGTGATCGCACTACTACATAACAGTTATACTTGCCTCTTCCCGTTCTGTCCACCTTATTTGTCATTCAATTTTGTCTGTTAGTTCCAGATCACATAAATTGATTTTCAGATAGATAGATTGAGAAGCCGCTGGTCTGAGGGGAATGGAGAAAGTTAGGCTTTAATTAACAAAGAACCAGAAAGCCTTTGTAAATGTAAACATGGGCACAAGAGCCAGTAGGAATTCAACCAGTGACCAAAAGCAGTAGAGCCAAGAGAGGGTACAAAATATGTTAATAGAATCCTGAAGCAATCAGGGTCAAGAAGCACTCAGATCATTAAGAAACCAATCCAGCAAAAATGCCCAGAGTTCTGCAGCAGAGTTATGAATGTAGAATGTCTAATTGTGCCATTTTCTAGCACAAAGGCCAGAACCCTGAAGGTCATGGGCTCCTCAAGCATGCATGTAAATGCCATGTCATGATGAGGGTTTCTGCCTTCCTCAGCGTTTATTCAAAGTAGTGAGTTTCAAATCCCCAACGTGTTCTGGGTTTTTTAAAAAAATCTCCATTGTTGACTTCCACTATTTTAAACTGTGCACCCTAGCTTTTGGCCCATCTTTTGTGCAAAATCAATCCTTCTTAATATGCTGTACCTAGATGTTTCAAATTTTTATTCACATCAGTTCAGCCTTCAATCTTCTTTATTCTGATTATAACAATGCCAGTTATCTTGCTATTTTCCTGACAACATCATCAGTAATTGCTCAGTACTATCTCCTCTGCATTCACATTTTTAACTTCTGCATTCACATTTGTACTTAAGCTGTGATTAATCCTAGGTGTTAATTGACTTTCTCTCTGTACAGTTGCTTCCTGACCTGCTGGATATTTGCAACATGTTCTATTTTTATTGCTAGAAATAAATCTGTCTTTTTATTCTCATGGCTTGCCATACTAAAATCGCTGAAGTATTTTCAGTGGCCATTTTATTTATTAAACAAATTCCAAGTTCTCACTGAACAATTTGAATTTTCATCTTTCCTTTGTTGATCAGTTTTCCCTCCTGTTTTATTTTAGGATTAGAAAAAAAAACACAGGTTTTGCAACCAGATGAGAAAAGGACTGTTGCATACCACGAAGCTGGACATGCTGTTGTCGGTTGGTTCCTGGAGCATGCAGACCCTCTCCTTAAGGTAAAGAATTATTAGGAATATGCTTGGGGAATAAATTATTCTGCATGGTAAATATTCTTAAAATTTATTAATGTTAAATGACCTTCACAACACAGTGCAGTAGGCACAATAATCTTGAAATGTTATTTTATACTCTTGGTTTATCTAGAGCAGGGGTGTCAAACTCATTTTAGGTCACGGGCTGGATTGAGCAAAATGCAGCTTCATGCGGGCCGGATCAGTCGAACGCGTGCGAACGCAGCTTTCGTTGCCTCCGTTTTTTCAGCCTGCTCTCATGTGTCTCAGTCTCTGCTATAACTACAAAGTGTTTCACTTTACAAATTCCGTTTCTTATGAAGAAGACTGCCGAATAAACACTAAAAACCCTGAAAACCTGGTACCTGAATAAACTCAGCATTAGCCATATCATATGCCACAGGCGCTTCGATTACTGGGGCCAGCTTTAATAGTAATTAGATATTATCTCGCGGGCCAAAGATAATTCCACCGCGGGCCGGATTTGGCCCGCGGGCCTTGAGTTTGACATATATGATCTAGAGCAAACTTTGCTGATCCTTGTCTGCTTAATGCTTGTACTAATTAAAGCAGGCTGGTCCTTTCAAAGGCATGGAAGAATTTGAGGGTGTTTTTGTTATTGATAAGACCTAAAATAAAACAAATAAATTAGCATGTTGAGAGGTTCGAATAATGCTGTTTGTCATAAATTTTTGAGTTTATAAGGAATGGGTCAGATTTGCTGACCCTAAAATCTATATCGTCTTCCTCTTGGACCACATTTTCTTCCAGTGGTGGGATCTTTGGGTACACCTTAGACTTTGTCTACTGTAGTGATGGACTTCTCCGCAACTACTCTCATAGAATGGCTTTGAGAGTTAGTGGAGCTCACTACGTTCACAAACTTTCAAAGGTACCACAGAAGCTATTAAAAAACTCTATATCAAAAATGTTACGTCATTTTTCAAAAATTAAATTCAGACATTTACAAACATAATTAAATCCATTTAAACTATCAGGAGGAGTAAAAGAATACATGAGGTTGCTCTGGCAGACGAGCTATGGGGAAATTCCAAGTGCTTTTATAGCTATATAAAGAGTAAAAGGATAGTTAGGGTCACAATGGTCCACTTGAAGATCTGCATGGCCACCTATGGATGGAGCCAAAAGGGATGGGGCATGGGCAGGAAGATCTTAAAGTTTTTTTGCAGCTGCATTTACTCAGGAGCCAGACAAAGTGACAATAGAACTGAGCAAAAGATTAGCAAGGTCATACACTGTTTTCAGATTACAGAAGAAGAGGTACTTGCTGTCTTGAAGTGAATTAGGATGGATAAATAAATATTCAGAGCCTGACCTCAGACCTTGTGGAGGCTGGTGCAGAAATTGCATGAGCCCTGGCAGAGGTATTTAAAACATTCTTAGTCATGGGTGAGGTGCCGAAAAACTGGAGAATAACTAATGTTGCTTCATTGTTGAAGGAAGTCTCTAACAGTAAGCCAGGAAATTACTGGCTGATGCCAGTTGTGGGAAATTATTAGAAGATATAAGAGATGGGATATACAAGTGTTTGTATGGACAGGGCCTAATTAGGGATAATCAATATGGCTTTATGTGTAGCAGGTTATGTCTAATAAATTTTTTGAGAAGGTTACCAAGAAGTTTGATGAAGGAAAGACAGTTGACATCTACAAGGACTTTAGCTAGGGCTTTGACAAAGTCTTGTATGGGAGGCTGATCTGACAGGTTAGATCACTTGCTGTTCAGGATGAAGTAGTCAGTTTAATTTTACGTTGGCTTAGTAGGAGTCTAAGTAAGGCCTTGGTAGGCCTTAGTAGGAGTAATTACTCTATCACATAGAGTAATAGTAGATGGTTGCTTCTCTGATTGGAGGCTAGTGACTAAAGGTGCTCCACAAGGATCGATGTTGGGTCCTTTGTGGTTTATTATCTATATTAATGATTTAAATGATAATGTAAACTGGATCAGCAATTTTGCAACAACACCAAGATTGAGGTTATATTAGATGGTGAAGAAGGCTATCCATACTATCCTTTGGCTTTAACAGTCACATACTTACAGATACTGATTGCAACTTTACAGCAGTAAACCCAACTGTCTTCCGCAGGCACAAGTTAGTCAAATGACAAGTCCCCCTAGAGACACCTCCTATATACCCTCTCAAGTGAGCAGGGCATGGCTGGGATTAATGCTCTATCCTGACTGGCTGGATCTGAATTGCCTATTCCTGATTGGTTAGTTTGCATTGGTCTTGTTTTGATTGGCTGATTTTATATATATATATATATAGGGCCAAACTGCCTTTAGGAATGTAAGGTCACAGACTGGAGCTATCTCTACACTCTTAGAACCTACATTTTGGTCTCTCATGTGCTCCATCTCCATCTCTAGTGATTCACTAATCTTTTTCCACTAGGCATTCTCTTCCTTGTCAAGAATGTTGACCTTGTCAAACCTTGGTCTGTGTGAGGCTGTTTAACAAGCTATGAGGCCATAGCATTCAGGAAAGATTCTAGCATGATATAGCAGTAGCTGATTGGCAGGAGGCAAAGACCAGTGATAAAGGGAGTCTTTTTCAACTGGCTGCCAGTAACTAGTGGTGTTCCACAGGGGTCTCTTGGGACCTCTTTTTATGTTATATGCCAATAACTTGGATGATGGAACTGATGGCTTTGTTGCAAAGTTTGCAGGTGATATGAAGATAGGTGGAGGGGCAGATAGTTTTGAGGAAGAAGGGAAGTCAAATAGAAAGACTTGCTTACCATTCTGCTGACACTGGTTTCTTCATATTGTACTTAGGAAAGGTTTGACTGGCACAAGTTCACCAAACACATTTCCTGGCAGTTCTAGTGCTTGGGTAGATGATCAATTCCAGTTGCTTTTTTGGGTTGTCACTATAATGGTGCAGATCTTGCTCGGCTGGTTATGCTGCTCTCGATCCCCATATTAAATCATGGGTTAAGGGCAAATAGTGAAATATTTAAGGGAAACCTGAGGGTGATGCAAATGTGAAACGAGCTGCCAGCGGAAGTGGTGGATGCAAGTTCAATTGCAACATTTAAGAGAGGTTTGGATGAGTACATGGATGGGAGGGGTGTGGAGGGCTATTGTCTGGGTGTGGGTTGATGGCACAAAGCAAAATAACAGTTTGACATGGACTAGATGGGCCAAAGGGCCTGTTTCTGTGCTCTGGTACTCTGACTCTATATACCCACATTACCTAGTCCAGATGTGGGGGACTGCCTCGTTGGTTTATGTGTCCCAGAATTCACCAGCATGCTGAGGTGATCTTGCCAATTAAATAGCCTTTGACAACTTTGCTGACTGCAAAAGCTATAATTCATTTTAATGCTTTTTAAAAGTTTCTGGCATTTAGGTACATAAGTAAAAATTTTAAAACATTAAACATTAAGATAAAATGCAAAAACAGATAATTCAAAACATTCAAACTAAATACAGTCAGCCCTCCTTATCTGCGGGTTCCACATCCACGGATTTGACCAACCGCAGATTGGGAAAACCCGGAAGTTCTCTCTCCAGCACTCGTTGTTTGAGCATGTACAGACTATTTTTTCTTGTCATTATTCCCTAAACAATACAGTATAACAACTATTACATAGCACTTACATTGTATTAGGTACTATAAGTAATCTAGAGATGATTTAGAAGTACAGGCAGTACCCAGGTTATGAATGAGTTCTGTTCCTGAGTCTGTCTTTAAGTCGGAACAGGTACATCCGGTATTATTTAGTGTCAGTTAGTCAAACGTTTGTCTTGGTATATAGTATACATTTTACCTTTCTATGCATATAAAGCACATAAGAAACTTATGTATTTCAATAATTAAACCACTGCGCTGCTTAGTAATAATTGTAGCTTTCATCGGGGTAGGGCCTTCCCTATTAAAATTGTTTGGATCCACATGCTCCATTAAAATTGTTTGGATCGTTGACCGACTGTAGCCTAACGCTTTTCCGATGACTGATGGCATTTCACCTCTTTCCGATTGCTTTATTATTTCTACTTTATTTTCAATCATGATTGTGATTATTTTCGTGAACAGAAACACTGCGGATTCAGAGCTGTGCCGGGTCCTAAAGACCACCTCACTGGTCAGCTAAATAAGGGATTTGAGCATCCTTGTTTTTTGGTATCTGCGGTGGGAGGGTCCCGGAACCAATCCCCCGTGGATAAGGAGGGCTGACTGTATTGTTTTAAAACAGCTTGCTTTTCCCTTTACCCCTTGAATCCTTGTACAACTATTACAGAAACAGATATGATCAGGATTTGGGAAGCAATCAGCAGTAGGTCAGGATACTGGCATCTGATGCCGTAACATCTCTGTGAATAAACAGAGTTACAGAATCAGTCTTCTGAAACTGTCAATGTGTTTTGGACTTCAAAATGTACATGTGGAAGTTTGTAGCAACAATGGCTGAAGAACTATGGTCCAGATCTAACCACTGGCAGTAGTCAGAAAGGTGCAACTTACTCAAAGTCACTATCATCCTTTTAATATCACAGTAACTCAAAACAGAAATATTTGCGTTCACTAAGGTTGTATAACCTCCCATCAGCTTACAAATTGGACTGAGCTCGGATTGCCCTTGAGCAGTGAGTAGATGGTCTGCATGTTCTCTCCCCTCCTGCAGTCACAGTAATTGTAACATGGTCCCACTACATCATGACAGCTCTAGACCAGGCAGATTAGAGCTGACCAGTTCATCTAGTTCACCACTAGGCCAGCAGGAGCAGTGATCTCAGTCACCCTAATGTCCTCACTGACCCCAGTGCCAGGGTCTGCAAGGACCACAGCACTTGCTGGGATATGTATTATCAGCATTCACTGAGTCAGCCTACAATAAATAACCTTGCCTGGACAAAGATTAAAGGTGAAAAAAAACAAAGCCTGATATGTGAATTATTAATGTCCTCCCTGTGGTGCTTGCCTATCAGAGATCAGTGAGTTTATTTTTGAGATGTGCTTTCATTTTGCTGCATTCAGATTGTGAATGGGAAAGTAAATGTAAAACTATTTTCCCCAGTTTTATTTTTGTCCTTGGCAAACTAACTACTGTTGATTTAAGGTTAGGCTAACTTACAGAAATGACCTGGGTGGTAGGAAGTACAAAGTTTTTCCTTGTGTATCGTGTTTGTTGATGCACGTGAACTGTTCTGCTCAATGTAGGAAGGATTATATGTCACCTTTAAATGTTTTGTATGGACTTATGAATACTTAAATATATAATATGTATTGCTTTTTATAGGTGTCTATTATACCTCGTGGCAAAGGTCTTGGCTATGCACAGTACTTGCCTAAGGAGCAATATCTTTATACAAAAGAGCAACTTTTTGATCGCATGTGCATGATGCTTGGTGGTCGAGTGTCTGAACAAATATTTTTTGGTCGAATCACAACTGGTGCTCAGGATGATCTGAAAAAAATCACCCAAAGTGCTTATGCCCAGGTAAACCTCCATCCATGTGTCGTCGTTACCTTAATTGCTTTGAGAACCTAGCCTGTGAAACGGGAGCAAAAGTACCACTGAGAAAGATCATGTCTAATCTGATCTCAGCTGCTCCATCTTGCCTGTACTCTGTCTCCTTTGAATTCTCGATTAGATTTCTGTAATCCATCAGTCTCAGCATTGAATATTATCAGTGATTCAGTCTCCAGTGTTCCCCAGTCTAGGGGATTCCGAAGTATCATGACCCTCAGAGAAGAAATTTCTCTTCACCTTCATGTTAAATAGAACATCCACTATTCTAGTTAATGCACTCCCACAACAAAATGCTGAGAGGTGTTTCTCCTTAGGGGGCACAGTTTAGTTTGCAATATCTGCTACTTCTGTCAAATTTTTTGACTCCGCTCCTGGTGGAAATGCATTTTTATTACTAACTAATTCCATGTCATTCCTGATTTTTATTTTTAGGAATTGGAGTGTTGTCGAGAGTAAGAGAGCTCAGAATAATAATTTTGTTGATGTTTAAAAACTATGCTGAACTGTTAAATTAAGAATTTAATGCACTATGTTCATATAGTATGATGTTGCTTAACATTCAGGATGCATTCCCAAGAATGAGATCAATAATTGAATTAAAGATAAAGGGGTTAGTTATATTCCTGACAGCCTGGTGTTGTAGCACCCTAGCCTTCCTGCTGTTGCTGTTGATTTGATCTCTGCCCCATCTCTGCTGATGTGCTGGGAACATGGTGCAATCACTGCCCTCTGCCATCTCTTCCACAGCAATGAATCACCCACAGCTTGGAGTGGAGGGGGCTGCCTGTTAAGTCTGTGGTTGGGTTGGCCTGTGTGAGGAGTGGCCAGTTGTGAAGTCAAAGGCTGCACCTTGTTCAGCACAGTGAGTGCAGCCATTTCAGGAATCTACTTGTAACAGACCCACCTGTATTCTCTCTCGCCATCCCCTCTTTTTCTTCCGCTGCCTCTCCTCTCTCATTGTTTGGCTGCAAGCTGTCTTCAGCCCAGGGGTTTTTGTATGATGTTTCCATTCCCCGGTGATGGCCCCCGTTCACCATGCCGGCCTGGCAGCCTCGTCACACGCTCAGCACCTCGCTCTACAGGGCTTACACAACATTCCTGGCACTCAGTGGGCGAGCCGGGAGAGCAGGATTTGCACACCACTGTGTGTAACCCAGCCAGATGTCGCGTTTAAATTGAGTACATACCTGCGAGTGTTCAGAGTGCTATAATGAATCAAAGCTTTGAGCAGCAGTAACCTGCTCAGTGTGACACCTGATCCAATTCCCGAATTATCTTCAACACCCAACCTTCTTTCTTCCTTCATCTTCTACATCGTGTAATCTCTCGTCCAAGTTAATTTCAGTCTCCTCTTCTCTGCGTTGAATTATTGAACATGCTGATATCACTTAACCTGTCCCCACATTTAAATTCTCCAACCATGTTCACAACCACTCCTTTAATTTTACCAAAGCCCTCACACTCATTTTTAACCATTGGTCAATATTCCTTCCATTCCAACTCCTGCTTCATACAGCAGTTATTCATTTGATGTCAGCATTATCAAGAAACTCTGATCCGTTTTTTTATTTCCATCTTTGGATAAGAACATGGGTGGGAGGGGTTTGGAGGGCTAAGGGCTGGGTGCAGGTCAGTGGGCCAGGCAGATTAATAGCATGGATTGGATGGGCTGAATGGCCTGTTTCTGTACTGTATGACTCTCGCTTTTCTCTCTCCACACCATATCCTGTTAATCAGATTGTTCAGTTTGGAATGAGTGAGAAACTTGGGCAAGTGTCCTTTGACCTTCCACGTCAGGGTGACATGCTGGTTGAAAAGCCATACAGTGAGACCACAGCACAGATTATCGACGAAGAGGTTCGCGTTCTTATTGGGAGAGCAAGCCAGAGAACCTTCACATTATTGAATGAAAAACGACTGGAAGTTGAAAAAGTAAGTACCGTAGATTTCGCACTACAGAGCGCACCTGATTAAAAGCCGCTGGCTCTAATTTTAGAAATAAAATCAATTTTGTACTTGTACAGGCCGCACCGGATTTTCGGCCGCAGGTGTCCCACGTTGTAATATGAGATATTTACACAGAAAGATATTACACGTGAGGATTTTTTAACTTTTAATTAAATCCATATGGTAACATAAACAAATACATATTGCAAATGCTTTTTTTTGAACTGTGCCTGTAACGCGGCTACTTTTAAATATACGTTGCGTATACTTTTTTACTGAACAACATTCCAATATCTCCTAACGACTGGTAAAAAATATATATACTGCAGCCTACCAGGAAAAGTTATTGATCGCCTTTAACTTAAAAGCAGCGTTCGCTCAGATCTAATGCCGCTCGCCCCCCGCCTTCCCGTTTATCGCAAACGGCATTTTTCCCACAAGACGCGGCGAAACCGGGTGTGACGTCATAGCATCCCGCTATGTAGTACAGAAAACAAATATAGTTAAAACACTTCTAACTTTAACTAACAAATGAATTACTAAGCGAAAATATTATAAACTAAATAACTGCCATAAAGGCAGCACAATGCTTTTCTTCGAGTGTTTTCCATGTTGATGAGGGTGAGTACAAATGACTGATTTACAATAATTTAATTGTGAAAGTGCGCTTGATTTATTGTACAATTTCATTGGACCTCTGTGAACTACTCATCAATTTTATTGGTCTACTGTTACGAGGCAAAATGTTTTTGGCGGCATGAAAAAAAATCATGCATTAGCCGTACCGTAGTAAAGGCCGCAGTGTTCAAAGCTGTTCAAAATGTGGGAAAAAAGTAGCGGCTTATAATCCGACATCTACGGTAATTATATGGTCATATTGATTATGTTTTTATTCTGCACAACTAAACTTACTATCTTGTGACACTCCATCGTGTATTACAATTTTTGTTGTTCACCCATTCAATTCATTCTATTTTATTTCAAAGACTTATAAAATTCTGCTTTAAAACAGTGACTCCAACTCCGGGCTTTCTACATGTTTAATTGCTCAGTCAATATTCATTCATTTATAATCTGCATTTCTAGGTGCTATCATGTTTTTCAGGATTTTATTGCCTCATTACTGTATATATTACCAGAAATAGTATTTTCACAGTTCATTTTTATTAACATGTGGCAACATCAGCATTACATCTGAATATACATAACATAAAAGTACATACTTTTTTTCATGCCAATATAAAATATCTTTTTTGAAATATTGTTGAACAAAGCAGTGAAAGGAGACATAGAATTTTGGCAGCAGACACTAAGTAGAACCTTTATTGTACCAAGACCATTTTAATGAATTAAAACTTAAAGACCATAAGACCTATAGGAGCTGAATTAGTCCGTTGGGCCTATCAAGCCTACTCTGCCAAGCCATCATGGCTGGTTTATTATCCTTCGCAATTCCATTCTCTTGCCTACTCTCTATAACTTTTGACACCTTTACTAATCAAGAATCTATCAGCCCCACTTCAAGATGAGATAATAACTTTATCCTAAAGAGCATTATTGTTGCAAGGTTGCTCAGTCAGAAGTATATACTTTAAAATACAAGATCTAAGTATTGAGGTATGAAAAAGAATACAAAATGTGTATTATAAAGTAATAGGGCAAAATACAGATGTGCAATGAAACCATATGTACTTGAGGAGGAGTTGTTGATTCTTATAGCCACAGGGATGAAGGATCTCCTGTGGTGTTCAGTGGTGCATTTGGTGGAATCAGTCTGTTACTATAAGTGCTTTTCTGTTGGTCTGGTCCAGTACATCATGGAGGGGGTGAGAGGGATTGTCCATAATGCTCCGTAGCTTCTGCAGCATCTTCTCAGATACAACCACCAGGGAATTCAGTTCCACTCCCAGAACAGAACCAGTTTTCCTGACGAGCTTATCGACCTTCTTGGTATTGGCTGTTCTCACCCTGCTGCCCCAGCAGACAGCAGCGTAGTATAGAATGCTGGCCACCAGCACAGTCCTGCAGACATTGAATGACCAGAGCCTCCTCAGGAAATACAGCCAGCTCTGTCCCTTCTCGTACAGAGGCCCTGTACTTTTAGTCCAGTCTAGTTTATTGTCCAGTTGAGTTCTCAGGTATTTGTAGTCCCTGATGACTTCCACATCTGTTCCCATAATGCAGATGGGATTTCAGGGTATTTTCACCTTCCTGAAGTCCACCACCAATTTGTTTGTCATCGTGATGTTGAGCTGCAAGTGATTCAGCCCACATCACTCAACAAATTTGTCCACACTCTTCT
The DNA here is from genome assembly GCF_048418815.1 of Hemitrygon akajei. Taxonomy (NCBI): domain Eukaryota; kingdom Metazoa; phylum Chordata; class Chondrichthyes; order Myliobatiformes; family Dasyatidae; genus Hemitrygon; species Hemitrygon akajei. The sequence goes on from NC_133140.1 coordinate 58,759,985, forward strand.
GTACTCAGCCTCTTCACCCCGGCTGATAACAGCCCACAATTGCCAAATCGTCCAAAAACTACTGCAGGCGGCAGGGCTCAGAGTTGTATCTGAAGTCTGAGGTGTAAATGGGGAACAGGAAGGGGGACAGGACAGTCCTCTGAGGTGCCCCTGTGCTGCTAACCACAATGACTTGACTTGACTTCCCAAATATACCCAATCACTTGGTTTTCTCAGCCATCTGTGGCAATGAATTCCACAGATTCACCAACCTCTGGTAAAAACTGACCAGATATCACAATAAGTTTTTCTTTGCTTTGATCAGATTCACTTATTAATTCAGAATTTTACAATGTGTGACATTACTCTCATCAACCTGTATTTACGTTGCTATCTTGAAAATGAATCAAGATTTCATCCCCTTCATGCAAGATTTTGATGGTAATCGCTCTTAAATCACATTACTTATTCCATTTACTTGTCTCAAAGTGACCCCTAATGCACAGATAGTGTAGAGAATACAATTTTTGAAAATGAGAAAATATTGATGCACAATATTGACTTTCTGCAGAATCTTTGTGCAGAAATAAAAGCATTTTCATTCAGATAGCCAAAATGTAAAGGCCTTTTGATATTATCAGCTCCTTCCTATCTGTTCAAAAGAAAGCACCGAACAAAATTTTGAAATCAATTGTGCCAGATATCTCTCATATCCAGGTGAACCACATTCCTTTTGAACTGAAATCTGTGTGTGTCTTTATTCCTTTGTTAGGTGGCTGAACATTTGTTACAAAAGGAAGTACTTGATAAAACTGACATGATTGATCTTTTGGGACCACGGCCGTTTGCAGAGCAATCCACATATGAAGAGTTTGTAGAAGGAACGGGCAGCTTTGAAGAAGACACCACTCTGCCTGAAGGTCTAAAGGATTGGAACCAGGAGAGGGAGGAGAATAAAGAGGAATTGCCACAGAAACAGCTGGCATGAAATACCTCAAGCATCTTTCTGCCTTTGACAATTGGAGAGCTTGATGCTGTCCTAACTTAGTTTGCATTGCAAATACAAGGTGAAACTGAATACACTGTAGTTTGGAGCAGTTCATATTTAAAATGGCACATGATGACTAAGGTAGTATGAAGCAACTCCTGCAGTTCCAACTTGCATTGACCTAAGTGGCATGTTGATTTATGATTCAGTTAGAGAAGGGATCTGCTGAGCCCGCTGGACTCCTGGAACTCGGATGAATCTGATAATGTTATTTTTCTCTGTCTGGAGGGAGTATTGTGTGTATCAATTTGCAAATGAAAGACAAGGGTAAATATAAAGGATAAAGGGGGATAAAAGTAATAAATTTCAAATGATTATAAGCTCACAGTTGCTAAAAGATTTGAAATTTTTGCAAATGTGAATGTTCATCTGTGAACAAACACCACCTTTCTTTGTACTTTACAATATTTGTGGTTTTTTGTTATCTTAATTATTTTCACTGTATACTGAACAAATTTTGTAACATGAAACATTAAGCTGCTCAGGGAGTTCAAGTCAAATCTGAATAAAACTCGGGAGACCAGCTTCTTATAGTTACAGCAGTTTATTGCACACCCTCCTGCAGGAGTTTGAGACCCAGCTGTCAAAGGGAAGGCATGTAAGTACTGCCACCATACGACAAGTGGACCCCTTAGTCAGGTTACAGCCATATATTTATGTCCCATATATATATTTATATTAAGTCCCATACATTATTGCAGATGTTATTAGAACTGGTACTCCCACCAAGTCTATTGGTGCAAAACTTAGTTACAGATGAGAGAGTTCGTTAAATCAAGGTTTTAATTACAGATGGATGTACTGTCCAGTCCTTAACAGTTATTCCTTTTACAAGGCCCTGACTTAATTACAGATGGATGTTCATTCCTGTCCTTATCAGTGAGTCCTCCTCTTCTTACTCAAACAAGGGTGCAATGTATAATGTTATCAACTCTCAATGTCTCTCTCTGCATACCAAAGGAGAACTAATATAAGCCGTTTTTTTTTTAGCTAACTGCTGAAGACAGAGTTTACTTCAGTTCAAAAATTCCTATTTAGTCTCAATGATTATTCTAGCCAGAGGTTACATAGGTTCAAAATGATTTTTTTTTAATATCCTCAATTGCTCAAGGGTTTCTTTTCGTTTGGATAATATGCCCAGGCCTAACCTATTGTACAGCAAGTACGGTGAAAGTAATTCACAATCAGTATGGTATTTCAAGTTGTTTTTAAATTGCATTTCATATAGTAGGAATCAATCTAAGCAAATGCAACTTGTTAAATTAGCATTCTGTAAGAATGCTTATTATGTGGTTAATTTCTTTTCTGAACTGACCATGTTTCAGTAACTGTCAGTCTCATGTCACAATGGCTAATAAATTTTCTAAGCAGTCAAGGTTGAGTTTATTGTCATACAATGATATTCTTAGCATATTGTTGCTGGTTGTTCAGAAACTGATCAGTGTGACATGTTTAAAAATATGTACATAATGTCTAGTATTTAAATTTATTGTACTGTAATCCAGGGTGAAACAATGAGGTCTCTTTGGGAGATGAACTGAATATATTGCCATAGTTGACTACTGATTTCAAAAGAGAAATTTCTGAACAGGGTCTTAATTGGCTCATTGATTTTTTTTTGTATTGCAGGCAGTGAATAAATACACAAAATAATTTTCCCTTCTCAATATTAAAAAATGAACAATAATATCCCTTTATAATGCCCAAGCATTTGTGTCACATTTCCACCTGGTTATTTTCCACAGAAAATGTTGAGTTTTGCATTTTCTATCTGCAGCTACTAAACCCAAGTATGCAGCTTACATTCTCGTACCTGTTTTTAACTTAACAGTTCAGATGATGGTAAATGAGTTGGTGTATGCAACTGACTTTTTAAACCATGTCAGTACAAGTGGCTTAGTATTAATTGTTTCTTTGAAAATATGTCCTTAGTAAATAAGGACTTTCATGTCCTGAGGAGAATGGGACCATTTGGCTAATGGGATCAGAGAGTTGACTGTTACAAGTTTTACTTGTCCATCCAGCATCTGTGGATATTTTCAGTACCTGCAATATGTTGCCTTTTTAAACCTATATTACTGCTTTTGTTTAAAAGTACAAATTTCATTCTGAGCTATTCCCAAAATTCTTTCCAAAAGACAAAAATGTCAAAAAAACTTGAACAAGGATTATTATCTTGTAAACCTGGCAAAGTTCTGTTTATAGAATCTGATTTAAAGCACTAATGAGGTGTTAAATATTCTGGTTTTGTTACCTCTTGTGTAGTTGATTTTATTTTTATATATCTGTGATTCAAATATTGATCATTGCTTCCATTCTGTAGTATATCTTGTTCATCTCTTAGATAAAACTTTGAAATCTGTTGTTTCCTTTTGCCATTTTTATATTAAAGTAAGGTATGGTCATTAACTTTGCTGTAATGATACTCATTAATTCTTAAAGCTTATTGTTCATCAACTATATCAAACCTTTTGAAGAGGCTAATAATATCCTCAGTGTCATGAGGCTGACTGCTGGCAGCTGAGTCAACCAAGTCATTCAATATACATTAATTGAATTATTTGAGGACTGTTTTCCATGGATATGGAATGATTAATAATAATAGATTTTGCTGCAGCCTTTTTTGTTAGCTCATATAATACTGCAAATGCAGAAAATTGCCTGGTTAAATTCATTCGTAACAGACAATGCACTGTTTTACAATATAAATAGAAACTAATGGTGGAAGTGTTCAGCAGTCAAGCAGAGAAACAGCTGCCAATTAATAAAATTATTGATCTGGAATGAACTGTCCTTCTTGCTAAGAATTTTAGCTGTAAGGATGCTGCTTATATTGGCATCCTGATGAGTGGGATTTCAAAGTGTTGCAATGCATGGTGCAGTAATTTATTAGCTTTCATATTTGTTTGAATGCTATTCATTTATTAAACTCTTTTTAATTACTTCTGTCGCAGAACAGTTCTTTACTTGATAGATTACAATTCCCAGTGTTCCTGGGCAAGAGGTGACCTTCAGTACCTTGCCCAGTAGCTGCTATTTATCAGTGGATTTTTAAAAATATCAATAAGGTGCCGCAATGAATGTCTAAGCTATTCCAAATGACCAATCACAACTAAGATAGATCAATGTGCATATTTTCCATTTGAAGTCATTTGGATCTTTTCCTTAATCCATGGTAAAGATCGTAAGAAAAATTAGAAGTCCTCTGCCTCCATCCTGCTGCGATGAGCTAATTCACATTCCAGGGATCAAACATTGCCTTGCCTGTTTTGCTCAGCTGCTAAAACTTGTTTAAAGCTATTATTGGAGATGTGATGCAAAGTGACTATTAGTATTCTTTTCATTGTGAATTGAGTATTATACCATTGAAATGTTTGATCTTGATGATTTGATAACTGTAATCACTGGATTTTGGTTTGTCTTGTCCCACTGTTTAAGTGGTGAATATTGCTGTGTACAGTTATGCTGATAAGTACCCCAGCAAGTTGCTCAACTCTCCACAGACTTTTTCTTTTCAGAGGCTTTACTTCAGTCAGAGATTTAGATTTTATTAGTTTCTAATCAGTAGTGACCCCAGGATGTTGATGGTGTGAATGTCCGTAGTTGAAAGCATGGTAGCGTAGCAGTTAGTGTAACGCTTTGCAGCACCAGCAATTGGGGTTCAATTCCCGCTGCTGTCTGTAGGGATTTTGTACATTTTTCCCCGTGACTGCGTGGGTTTCCTCCTGCGTTACAAAGGCAGATGGATTAGTAAGTTGTGGGTATGCTATGTTGGCACCTGAAGCATTCCAACAATTGTGGGCTGTCTCTGGCACACCCCCAGGCTGTGCTGGTCAATGATGCATTTTGATGTACAAGTGACAAATAAGGCTAATCTTTAACTCTTTGTTCTTTTCAAGATGGTCATTGCCTGAAAGCTTGTCCCTGGATGTCAATGTGGAATGCACGATGCTAGTTTGGATTGCTCCATTAACTGAGGAGTTACAAACTGGATTGTTCATTGTGTAATCATCAGGAAACTGCCCCACTTTTTATATTGCAATGTGTGGAAGGTCATTGAAGACACAGCTGAAGAAGCTGCAGCGGTGATGTCAGGGAGCAATGCAACTTCAGTCACGGATTGCTAACATGAGTTTTATAGAGCTTCTTGTTGCCACATTTGATGAAATGTTGCCTTGAGGACAGCTATCCTCAGCTCCTTAGTGCAAGTGTAGAGCGAGGCTGGTGTAATGGAGTGAATTGATTTGGGTGAAAATATAAATAAGCTTCAATGAACTATTTATTACTTGGTGAGTTCCACTTGATAGCACTGACAATGGCAGCTTCTGTCGCTTTGAGAGTAGACTGGGCTGTCATTAACTAAATCAATTTGTCCAGCTTTTTTTAAACTGGAGTTATTGGATAACTTCATTTTGCTAAGTAGAAACCCCTATTGTAACTGCACGGGATCAACATGGCTGGAGGCAGGGATTTTGTATTCAGCCATAGGATAATCTCAACTGGCACCATCAGTGTAGAGCTCCTGTCGGCAGTCGAAAAATCAAGCTGAAGGATTCAGTTTTTTGAGAATTTAGCTAAAATATAATCTCCACACTGTTCTGGACATACAAGCTATCACGCTGATAACGTTGAACTATATTAGTTCCAAATTACTTAACTTTACATGCATTAATCGTTTCTATAATGATATGTTAAGTATTAAACCAGTTAGTTTGAGTGATTTATCTTGTAAATTTACATGCAATTTTATTTTCCCTCACTGTGTAATAGGAGTATAAAACTGATTAAATCCATTATAGTAATTTTATTGCACTTGTAGTTTTCCCCTTCCACCTATTAGCGACATAAATTCTTACTTGAGTACAATTCCACATTTGCATTCCTCAACAGCTCTCTTGTGCATATAGCATCAGTTGTGGGATATTCACTGTAAGTGGAGAGAATGACAGATGACTTTATCCTGAGCCAATCTTGGACATAATTATCAGCTTCTCAGTAGCAGTCACCAATTAGCAATCGGGCAGGAATCTATTCCAATTCTGATTTAGTTTCTTTTGCTCCAGGTACTAAAACCAAATGTAACAACCCAATTGTAATCTCACAAGAATTGAAGTCGGGATTTTGCGCACGTGACTTTGCTATTTGATGCTGAATAATCACCCACCAATCCACTAAGGAGCTAAATTTCGGTTTCAGGCTTTCCTGAGTCTCTAGCTATTCACTGGATTACAGGTTTTTGATTAATTTTTGGCCAAACGTAATATTGGGTATTTGCAGTTGTGGAAGTGAAGGTCAGTAACACTGTTGTTACTGTGTAAATTGATAATTGAAGGTCACTGGACTAGAAATCTGCTTCTTTAAATCTCCAGGATTATTTGTGCTGAGAAGAAGAATTTGTCATGGGAGTTTCAACGTAATATAAAAACAGCACATTGGAAGAGAATGTACACATTGATTATAAGGCTAATCTTTTGAAGGATGAGTGTATCTCCAGTAGTTAGCATATTGTGTAAAATGATGATATTGCCCAAGGATCATTGACTAACTTTGCTACTTTAAGATCAGTTGTTTCATAAATTCATGGGATTTTGTATTGAATATAGATGTATTAGCCATTTTGGAACCTTGATTTTGAGAAGGTGTTGGAAGTACTTCGCCTTTTGTTCAAGATGCTTGTCAACTGGTCCCTTTGACGATGGTGGCTGTTCACAGATTGGTGGAACTGGATGGAGCTAGTTTTCATTGCAGGCATTAACAATTATCACCTTACCAAATGTTATGAATTCTGCGTTAGCGCCTGGGTTTTTAATACACAAAGGCTCTGTATAGTCAGATACCTCATTCTTCAGATAGATTACTACTTTTGGAGTTGTCAGCATCAGTGGCAAACCTATAGTCATCTGTCTTCTTTTGAAGACATGCTTACTCCTTGCTCTTAGTATGGGTTTCATTAAGTGGTAGGACATCCATCAAATTCAGTGTCTTAGCTAGTCAGTCAGTTGAAGCCCTTGAGGCATCTTCAACATTCAGTTGACAGATTCATCTCTCTTTTCCTCTTGGATTCCATGAGTACCCATGAACAATCTGTCATCTGCCAAGGTTAAATACAGAAATCCAGAATATTTTTCACAGAATACACTTTTGCAGCTTAGCAAACAAAATCACTTGAAGATCACTGATTTGGCATAAATATTAACTAGTTTCCATTTTAAGTTGATAATGATGGTTTCTACAAACATTAGCATGAAACAGTGATTAATTGCTAATCAGGGTAACCAAATTGTTAATGATACTGTGAGCAATAATTTCTGAACAACTTCCCTAACCAGGAAAATAATATCCAACAGAATGGGGTTTCATCCTGTCAAAAGAATGTTTAAAAACTGTAGATTTAAAAATTAATGTTTTGCCAGTATTTCTCCTTTGAGTATAGTCTAAACTTTATTTCACATGCTATGAAAGAGGTTTAACACTGATTTATTCTGAAGCCTTTCAGATCCTTATTCAACAGCAAGTTTATTGGGACAACAAGCTCCCTGACCTCTTGCTAGGTCTCAAATTTCCTGCAGAAAGGAACAAATTGAAACTAATGTAGGAAAAAAAGGAACTCCAGATTTTAATAAGAAAAAGCTCCACACAAAAATACTGGATATTACAGAATCCAACCCATTATCAATATTTTGTGTTAATCTGAAACTTTTTGTTGTAATACTTTGCTCAAAATTAAACATTGCAGAACTATCTTGAAAGAGACTGCCAAACTGAGGTGCACCATTGTGATCAATATATCAACAGTGATCAATATATTAACACTGTTCACAAATTAATACCTGCCATAAAGCCTATTGTACATTTTTATGCATTTGTCATTAATTAGCTTTGGGACCATATTCCCAATGAAAGCCTGCAAGAAAATTAATGTCACAGTAGTATATAGTGACATATATGTACAATTGCAAGAGAAAGTTAGTGAATCCTTTGCAATTATTTAGTTCACTGCATTAATTAATCATAAAATGTGGTCCGATTTTCGTCCAAGTCACAATAATAGACAAACACAACCTGCCTAAACTAGTAACACAAACAATTGTACTACTTCTCATCAATACTTAGCACTGCATTTAAACCATCACAGTCTAGGTTCAATAAAGTATGTGAACCTCTGGTGTGATGCCTTCTACAAGAGCTATTTGGAGTCGGGTGTTCCACTCAATGAGATGAGATTGGAGGTGTGGGTTGTAGAGGTGCCTTGCCCTGTAAAAAAAAACAGACACACAAAGTCAGGTTACTGATAGAGCCTACTCTTTACAAGAAAGATCTGTTTTTGTGCACTAGGCCTGGATCAAAACAACTTTCAGAGGACCTTAGAAGAAGAATTATAGAGATGCATGAAGCTGGAAAAGGCTACAAAAGCTTTCTAGAGAACTGAGTGTTCATCAGTCCACCTAAGGGAGATGGTCTACAAATGGAGGTAATTCAGTGCTATTGCTACTCTCCCTCTGGAGTGGGTGTCCCAGAAAGATCATACCAAGAGCACAATGTGCAATGCTGAAGGAGGTGAGAAAGAACCCAAGAGTTCAAAAGGCCTGCAGAAATCTCTAGAACTTGCTAAAGCCTCTGTTTGTGTGTCCACTATAAGAAAAACACCGAACAAGAATAGTGTTCATGGAATGATGCCACGGAGGAAAACACTGCTCTCCAAAACAAACATTGCTGCACATCTCAAGTTTGCAAAAGACCAGCTGGATGCCCCACAAAGCTTCTGTGAATATTCTGTGGACAGATGAGACAAAAGTTGAACTTGTTGGCAGAGATGCACACTGCCATGTTTGGAGGGAAAAGGGCACTGCACACCAACACCAAAACCTCATCCCAACTATGAAGCATGGTGGAAGGGACATAATGGTTTGGGGCAGCTTTGCTGCCTCAGGTCCTGGACAGCTTGTAATCATTGAGGGAACAATGAATTCAAAATTGTATCAAGCCATTTTACAGGAGAATGTTAGGGTTGTGGTCCATCACCAGAAACTTAATAAAAACGGGGTGATGCAACAAGTCAATAATCCAAAACACAAGAGTAAATCAATAACAGAATAGTTTAAAAAGAAGAAAATTTGTGTTTTGGAGTGGTCAAGTCAGAATCTAGACATTATCCCAATGAGATGCTGTGGCATAGCCTGTTCATGCAAAGTATCCCAGAAATACTGATGAACTGAAGCAGTTTTGTATGGGGGAATGGTCTAAAATTCCTCCTTGCCATGATACAAGTCTGATCAGCAGCTACAAGAAACATTTGGTGGAGGTTATTGTTGCTAAAGGAGGTTCTACCAGTTATTAAATACAAGGGTTCATGTCTTTTTCTTGCCTGTACTGTGAATGGTTAAACAATGTGTTCAATAAAGACATGATAAGACTGTGTTATTAGAATGGGCATATTGTGTTTGTCTATTATTGTGACTTCGATGAAGATCGGACCACATTGTATGAGTAATTAATGCAGAAAACCACAAACTTTTTCTTGCAACTATAAGTTTGATAATAAATTTGAACTTTAAACTTTTTGAACTTTGATATTATTTTAAAAAATTTTGCACAAACATGTTTTTCTTTATTACAAATTTAAATGTCCATATTTATAATGAAGTGTGAATATATTTCCTTAGATAGAACAGCTGCATTGTTGCTGGAGTGTGGTAAATAGAAGCTTACCCAAATAATTTCCATTAGGACTGCAAGCATATAAGTTTATCCTATAAATAAAAAATGCTTTGTAATATGCTTTAAAATCAGGATTTCACTATACAAGTGTTCCTTTTGTAAAATCTTCACCACTTATAAAGGGTAACACATCAAGTCCCCATGTGTAGTGCTGTGGATGATCAAGTAAGGCAGGAAATTGCTCATGGAGTTTGTAGAAAACCATAGTCTTATAAATGATAGTGATTAAATCCTGCATATTCAGCAAAGTAGAAAAGTGCCAAATGATGCTTGGAATGGGAAATACTAATTGAACAAATTTATTTAATTGTGGCCATGGTTCAGTGAACTTGTACTGCCATTTATGTTATGAAAGCATATTCAATTTACACATGATTTATCTTATATGAAAATGCTTAATTATCAGTTGTTTAGATTTAAAATAGATGTTTTTGCTAGTGTGTCACACTTCTATCCACTCCACAAGATATTCCCAACATTTGTAATTATCCAGAATCCTCCTTTTCCTGCGCTGATCATTGTGCAGAATACAAGCTGACAATTTCACTTCATTCCCCAAAGATTGACCAAGTTCCTACGAAAGCCATGCCGAAACGTCTGATCTGCATCTCCCACTGGAGACTGATAATTCAATGCAGTCCTCCCCCTTCTGTATGGTGAGTGTGTGTTCTGCTGCTTTCTCTGGTGATCCGTCCAACTCTGTGGTTATTTCTGTGGAGAGGAGCCCATTGGTGTAGATTCTGCTGAGCAGAGTCCATCACCTGCACTTGCAAATGAATATTGATGCTGTGTATTTATGCTGTGTCTGGAAAGGTATTCTTTTGGCTATGATCATTCTAGAGCCAAACAGTGAATAGCCTTAGGAGATTCTATACTGTAACCGTTACAACCTGGCCTTTGAAAAGCATGAGATGTCATGTCATTAGCTTTGCTGTCTGTCAACACTCAATCTATCTGACATTCAAAAACACAAAAAATGAAATTTGTAAAATTAAGTATTGTCTCACTTTTTTTGCCTTATCAGTGCTGGGTCCTGTTTATCTGCCTTTGTCCTTGAAGAATAGTTTCTCTAATTAGACAAAATGATTACTTGCTGGATTTTAGCTGGTACTGATATTTAAACATTGCTTCATCTTCTGATTATTTTTGTATTCCACGAAGGAGTAATGATATTGAATATGCCAAATAAGGCACACAGTTACTTTTCTAGAAGTACTCAATGCTCAGGAAACATGGAATGTATGAAAATGCAAAGCTACAGTACAATAAATAAAAATCACACAAATCAAAAACATTCCTTTTTATTGAATTGTACAAGAAATGACAAATGGTCTATCATTGTAACGACTTAACAAACCAATATAAAAGATGACTTGAGCTTCAAGATTATTTGCAAGTCTTAAAGGCTAAATTTAAAACTTGCAAACAAAGACATTAAATTCAGGCAGTTGACTCCAAAGCCAAATTTGGCTTGTTTGACCGTAACATGTTTTGGTATTGACATAGGCTTCAAAGTAAGTAATCCATCTCAATTGATTTAGCACCTGGTTCAAACCATAGCATTCAAATGGAATGAATAAGGATGCAACTGATTATTCTTGTTGAAAGGAAATGAGAGCAGTGTTCTGGTTACATGGATAAACCTTAACTTACAAAGACAGCTTACCAACTAATAAAGTTAGCAATTGACATAAATTGCTCATTTGTACACAAGTTCAACTAGTGCAATATTCTGGTTTAGAGTAATGACTTCTGTACAACAAAAAGTGAAGCTGAATTCATTTTCTTTACCCATGTAAGTAAATCACACGATATCAGTTAATATTTTGGCTCAGCCAGGCCTTTACTTTCAATGAATATGTTTTTCTGCATTGGAGCAGGAAGGACAACTACTTATCAAATGGATAACTGTAACTGGAAAGACAATGCTGTATTATAAGCACAGTTTGGGTAATGAAAAAGAAAACCATTGGTTTCATTTAGAAATTAGTCTATAGATTAATGAGAATCTCCATACAAATAAACTTATTCAATATGATATACATGCCACCCAATGATGCTGCCTGAGAAATGAAAATTCTCAATTTTATCTTGATATGCTGGAAAAATTGACAAAATGTATACACACTTATTAACTACTTGGCTTTCCTTGCAGTGGAAGAGTTCTAACCATCAAAGGTGAGAGATTCCCTATTTCTATTTGCATAGGTTTAATCCCCCTTTTGTGCATCACTGCCTGCATCCGCCTCCCTCTAGGATGTGCATGTTGCAGGCACTACCTGTGTGAAGTGAAAAGAATATGTCAGACTTGTCCACTTAAGCTGCCAAATGAAGACAGGTATTCTCCGTTTGACAGCAAGTGGCAGCTTTTGCCATGAAATGTTTAACTATATATAATGTGAGGATTTTTTGTTTTAAATGATAGATGAAGAGACCTGATTGAGTTAGTCAAGGCAATACGAAGTTTTAGTTCTACAGATATTTTCATATGAAGGCCACAGCACCGTCCCATACACAGCGTCAAAAGCATGAGAATGAACTTTGATTTTCACAGCTTGGATGACCTCTGGTAGAAATGTCACTGCAGGGACAGATTGTGCAAGTCTGTTTTCATTAATTTAGGTAAAAACCGAAGAATAGCAGAGAGGAAGAACAATTATGAATGAGGCAGTAGAGATATTCGGCACTGTACATTTAGTTCCATACAGAAGCAAAGCTCCTCTCTTGTCCCTAGGGCTTCTTGTGTGCTTCAACTGTCTGAAAGTGGTCAGACATTTTTAAAGAAGCATCCGGGTCATTTGGGTGCTTCCGGTCATGGGTCTGTTCACTCTTGGCTCTTGTCCATGAGGGAGATTTTAAATGCGTTCCATGTGAAATAATTGGATACAGTTGGTTCAATTCTACAAAACAGGAAGAAACAGTTACAGAATAATACATCTCAAAAACTCCAGCAATCTCCATTTTATTTGGAGATTTTTTATTTTTATTTAGAGATATAGAGTAGAATAGGGCCTTTGAGCTGCAATTCCCGACAAGCCTGATTTAACCCTAACCAGCCTATCTATAAGTTTCAAATCTCTCTTTAATCTTCTAGGTTCTATGAAATAAAGTCCTAAACTATTCAACCTTCCCCTATAACTCAGATCCTCAAACCTGGCAGCAAACATCCTTGTAAATTTTCTCTGCATTCTTTCAATCTTATTTACATCCTTACTGTAGATAGGCGACCAAAGCTACACACAATATTCCAAAATTAGGCCTCACCAATGTCTTATACAATTTCCATATACATCCAACTTCTGTACTCAATACATTGACTTATGAAGGCCAATGTGCCAAAAGCTTTCTTTATGACTCTATCTACCTGTGATGTCACTTTCAAGGAATTATGAACCTGTATTCCCAGATCCCTTTGTTCTACCACACTCCTCAGTGCCCTACCACTCAGTGTAAGACCTACCCTGGTTGGTCTTCCCAAAGTGCAACACCTCATGCTTGTCTGCGTTAAATTCCATCTGCCATTTCTCAACCAATTTTCCTGCTGATTCAGATCCCACTGCAAGCTTCGATGGTCTTCCTTGTTCTCCACTACACCCTCAATCTTGATGTTGTCCGCAAATTTGCTGATCAAGTTTAGCACATTATCATCCATGTCATTGATATAGATGACAAATAACAATGGACCCAGCACTGATCCCTGCGGCACACCACCAGTCACAGGCTTCCAGTCAGAGAGGCAACCCTCCATTACCACTCTGTGGCTTCTTCCACATGTCCACTGTCTAATCCAATTTACTACCTCAGCGATAGAAACTTCTTAACTAACCTCCCATGCTGGACCTTGTCAAAGGCCTTGCAAAAGTCCATGTAGACATATCCACTGCCTTGCCTTTATCAACTTCCTTGGTAACTTTCTCAAAATACTGGTTAGACGTGACTTACCACATACAAAGCCATGCTGACTATCCCTAATCAGTCCCCGACTGTCCCTGATCAGTCCCCTGTCTGTCCCTAATCAGTCCCGACTATCCAAATATTCATATATCTGTCTACTTGAATACCTTCCAATTACTTTCCCACTACTGATGTCAGGCTCATTGACATGACTATGATTTCCTGGCTTATTCTTAGAGCCTTTCTTAAATAACAGAACATTAGCTATCATCTAATACTCTAGCATATCATCTACGGCTAAGGATACTTTAAATATCTCTGCTAGAATCCCCTTCAATTTCTGCACTCACAAGGCAGCCAGGTAGGTTAAAAGGCCAGCAGAACACTGTGGGCCGAAGGGCCTGTACTGTGCCGTAATGTTCTACGTTCTAACCACAGGACAATTTACAATGCCCAGTTAACCTATCCAGTAACATCTTTGGACTCAGTAAGGAAACCTAAGGACCCAGAGACAACCCACGCATTCCACAGGGAGGACGTACATAGACTCCTTACAGAGGATGCCGGGAATGAGCCCTGAATTCCGATGCCCCGACCTGTAATAATGTCGCACTAACCGCTTCGCTATCCCCGAAGTACGGGATGTATATTAGTTGGTGTGTCCAAGACTGTAGTTCAGAAATAGACGACAGCTTGTGACTAAAGTGAAGAAAAGCCAGTTTAATCTGTCTCACTGAGGAGGATTCTGGCACTGGAAGCTCCTTTTGGTGGATTGCTCTGAGAAGCTCTCATTTCTTGAAATCAGCAGTAAACTGGTAGATTATAAACAGAAACCTTTACATATATTTGGTAACTATGAGACAACAGAGCCTTGCAGACATTAAAATTAAATGGGGACTGGACCACTTTGAACATTAGTTATATGTACTACCAGTTTCCCATTAAATATGCTGTACCCTGTCCAGTATGAAACTAATGGCAATTTTTCCCCTCCTCTCCCTTCCTCTTCCTCCTCCCTCATTGCCATCCCTGCACCAGCTCTCAACAACCAGTCCTACACCTGTCTGGGTTGGGGAATGGCCTTTGCTGACTGTCAAATTCTCGATGGGTGGGGGTTGTGCCCAACCACTGCAGCATTTCCATCCTTTGGGCATGCTGTCTGGGGTCGAACATGATACAGTGCTCTCCACTGACCGTCCGCTCTTTCATGGGGCTCAGCCTTTATAGGTGAACCAATTAAGGGAATTAGATATTCCATAGCAATCTCATGAGCAACAGCCAAGCTCAGAATGAAATAAATGGACGCACTGTTCATAATATAACTGTTGTTGGCCACAGTCTTGTGCTTTGTTATGCTTCAGGTTTTAAAATAATTTTCTGGATATTTTGCTAAAACAAGTTTTAAAAAAACACTGGACTCTAGCCTTTACCCAATTACTGAGGAACCATGTTTTATGGGGTAAATGCAATAAAATTTCAATGTGTTATGTGAACAGATAAGATTAATGGTTGAATGATTTGATTGGACCAGTGTCAAACACCATGTGGGCAAATTGCCAATGATACGAAATGCCAACTCTGATTCTCCTCCCACAGATGCTGACTGACCTACAGCATGTTCGCTTTTTATTCCAGGATTTCCTGTCTGCAATTTTTTGATTTTTCAATCCAAATTTGCTGCATTAATGCCCCTTGTATATCAAATAGAATTAAGCACTTTTCCCTGTCATCTGAAGGTTTCCTTGTGGATGCTTATTGTCAAATAATAACATTGCAGAAGCATAGTACTTTCAATGGAGCAAAACATTGCCTGGAAGATCGCAGAAACTTTAACAAATAACACTGAGCCACGCAAGGAGATTTAAGGCAGTAATTCAACATAAGAATATGCTGCACTCTTCCAGGTCAAAAAGACATTATACCAAAGTTTTTTTTTGGTTCAATTGTGTCACCTCAATCTGTTACAAACACCAGACTTGCTTACATACTGCCCATACACAAGAATGAGAAAGACAAGTGGGGTGATTTGCTGGCTGCTGCCTTGGGAACTTAGATGCAGCAAGATCTGAGTGAATGAGTTTAATGCCCTGGTTTAACTAACTACATGTTGCCCTTGGTTGACAATGTTTTATTTAAATATTTCTGTGTAGCCACATTTCCAACTTGCAAAATGAAACAGAATCAGGTTTAATATCATAAGAACATTAGAAATAGGAGCAGGAGTGGGCAATCAGGCCTGTCGAGCCTGCTCTGCCATTCAATAAGATCATGGATGATCTGGCCATGGACTCATCTCCACCTACCTGCCTTTTCCCCAACTATGCAAAATCTATCCAACCTCATCTTAAATATATTTACTGAGGTAGCCTCCACTGCTTCATTGGGCAGCGAATTCCACAGATTCACCACTATCTGGAAAAATCAGTTCCTCCTCATCTCCATCCTAAATCTACTCCCCCGAATCTAAAGGCTATGTCCCCCAGTTTTAGTGTCACCTATAAGTGGAAACAACTTTCCTGCCTCTATCTTATCAATTCCTTTCATAATTTCATATGTTTCTATAAGATTTCCTCTCATTCATCTGAATTCCAGCGAGTACTGTCCCAGGCAACTCGATCTCTCCTCATAGTCTAACGGCTTCATCTCTGGAATCAAACTGGTGAGCCCCTTCTGCACCACCTCCTGAGCCATTATCCTTCAAGGAAAGAGACCAGAACTGCACATAGTACTCCAGATGCAACCTCACCAGTACCCTGCATAGTTGCAGCATAACCTCCCTGTTCTTAAATTCAATCCCTCTAGCAATGAAGGCCAACATTTCATTTGCCTGCTTGATAGCCTTCTGCACCTGCAAACCAACCTTTTGTGATTCATGCACAAACACTCCCAACTCCCTCTGAACAGCAGCATGCTGCAATTTTTTACCATTTAAATAATAATCTGTTCTTTCATTTTTCCTTCCAAAGTAGATGACCTTGCATTTAACATTATACCACCGATATAATCATGAAATCTGTTGTTTTGTGCCAGCAGTACATTGCAACACAGTAATAAAAATGATAATTTACAGTAAGTAGTATATATATAACAAAATAATTTAAATAAATAGTGCAAAAAGAGAGGGAAAAATACTGAAGTAGTGTTCATGGGTTCATCGGCCACTCAGAGATCT
Source organism: Hemitrygon akajei (assembly GCF_048418815.1). Lineage (NCBI taxonomy): Eukaryota > Metazoa > Chordata > Chondrichthyes > Myliobatiformes > Dasyatidae > Hemitrygon > Hemitrygon akajei. Next base: position 58,776,796 of record NC_133140.1, read on the forward strand.
GATGCCAGACGGGAAGAAGCTGTTCTGGAAATATTGAGTATGTATCTTCAGGCTGCTGTACCTCCTCCTTGATGGTAGCAATGATAAGAGGGCAGGTCCTGGGTGATGGGGGTCTTTAATGATAGATGCTGCCTTTTTGAGGCATCGCCTTTTGAAGGTGTCCTGGATACTTGGGAGGCTAGTGCCCTAATGGAGCTGGCTGAGTTTACAACTTTCTGATCCCCTTCATGCCATTTGGTGATCATACCGGTCAGAATGCTCTCCACTGTATATCTGTAGAAATTAGCAAGCGTCTTTGTTGACATATGAATTCTCTGCAAACTCCTAATGAAATACAGCCATTGTTGTGCCTTTTGTTTGGGTTAGAAAGAATTCTCAGGAACAAAACCTTGTTTTAATCCTAAAATGTTCAATCTTTAGCAAGTTGTAGGGAAGGGATCAGGTCAACTGCAAGGAAGAGGTCTTCCCCTCCTCCCTTTCCCAAATGCAAGAGGAACGAGTGTGAAGAATCATTTTGTAACTTCTACACTTGCATTGTTGCAATACTTACCCTCAAAAAGTCATGGGAAAAACAGTACAGCTGTTTCCTCAAAGGAAACATCATGTTCTACTTAAATCCAAGTTTTATCCATGATGCAAAGCAGACTTGTACAGATTTTTTATGCATTGAAATATAAACAAAAGCATAGCAATATGTTGCCTGGCTCACAGTAGTGTTTATTCTGCACGTAAAATCATTCTGATTCTGACCTGACCTCATCACATATCTATTTAACCAACTTTCCCACCACCAGCAATTTAACCTTTCCTAAGCTGCTGATGTGATCTGTGGATCAATCTTTATCTCTGCAGTATATTCAACATCCACTAATTTCCCTCGCCATCGGGGACATGCACTCTTCTCATTACTACCATCAAGGAGGTGGTACAGGAGCCTGAAGCTCCGCACTCACTATTTTACAAACAGCTTCTTGCTCTCCGCCGTCAGATTTCTGAACAGTCCATGAACGCAACATCACCATTTTCCTCTTTTTGCACTACTTACACATTTTTATACTTTTTAGTGTAACTTACAGTAATGTTGCTGTATTGCACTGTGCTGCTGCTGCAAAGCAACAAACTTCACGTCGTATGTCAGTGATAATAAACCTGATTCTGATTCGTCTTCAATTATTTACATATTTGTTATGCAGCTTCATTGTATAAAAATAAAGAAAAAACTATTTAATGAATGCGATACTTTGTGCAAATATACTGTAATTACTTCCCAGTTTGAATCTAATACAACATACAGTACCTATAAAAAGTATTCACAACCCTACTTTGGAAGTTTTCATGTTTTATAACATTGAATCACAGTGAATTTAATTTGGCAACACAAGTGAATCTGCAGATGCTGGAAATAAATAAAAACACAAAATGCTGGCCGAACTCAGCAGGCCAGACAGCATCTATGGGAGGAGGTAGTGACGACGTTTTGGGCCGAAACCCTTCATCAGGAGGGTTTCAAATTTAAATTTCAAATTTAATTTGGCTTTGTTTTGACACTGATCAATAGAAAAAAACTCTTTCGTGTCAAAGTGAAAACAGATCTCTACAAAGTGATCTACATTAATTACAAATATAAAACACAAAATAATTGATTGCATGAGAATTCACTCCCTTTAATATGACACGCCAAATCATCACTGGTTCAGCCAATTGGTTTGGGAAGTGACATAATTAGTTGAATGCAGATCTGTTTTTGGAGACCTGTGAGCAGTCAAAAGGTGTTTCAATTGACTGCGGTGAAAATATCCCTGGATCATCTGGAAGGTCCAGCTGCTGGTGAGTCAGTGACCTGGCAAAAACTACACCATGAAGACAAAAGAACGCTCCAAGCAATTCCACGAAACAGTTATTGAAAAGCACAAGTCAGGAGATGGATACAAGACAATTTCCCAAGTCGCTGAAAATCCCTTGGAGTACAGTTAAATCAATCATAAGATATAGGAGCAGAAGTAGGCCATTCAGCCCATCAAGTCTGCTCTGCGATTCAATCGTGGACTGATCCAATTCTTCCAGTCATCCCTCCTCCCCTTTTACCCCATACCCTTTGATGCCCTGGCTAATCAAGAATCTATCTATCCCTGCCTTAAATACACCCAATGACTTGGCCTCCACAACCGCTTGCGGTAACAAATTCCACAGATTTACCACCCTCTGACTAAAGTAATTTCTCTGTATCCCAGTTCTAAAAGGAGTCCTTCAATCCTGAAGTTGTGCCCTCTCGTCCTAGAATCCCCTTACTGTGGGAAGTAACTTTGCCATATCTAATCTGTTCAGATCTTTTAACATTCAGAATGTTTTTATGAGATCCCCCCTCATTCTCCTGAACTTCAGGGAATACAGCCCAAGAGCTGCCAGATGTTCCTCATACAATAACCCTTTCATTCATGGAATCATCCTTGTGAATCTTCTCCAAACCATATCGAATGCCAATGTATCCTTCTAAAATAAGGAGCCCAAAACTGCACGCAATACTCCAAGTGTGGTCTCATGAGTGCCTTATAGAGCCTCAACATCACATCCCTGCTCTTATATTCTAATCATCAAGAAATGGAAAGAATATGGCACAGCTATAAATCTGCTGAGAACAGGCCATCCTCAAAAATTGAGTGACTGTGCAAGGAAGGGACTAGTGAGGGAGGCCACCAAGAGACCCATGACAACTCTGGTGGAGTTACAAGCTTCAGAAGCTAAGATGGGAGAGACTGTGCATACAACACCTGTAGCCCAGGTGCTTTATCAATTGCAGCTTTATGGGTGAGTGGCAAAGAGAAAGCCACAGTTGGAAAAAAACCATGAAATTTCAGGTTGTGTTTGCCAGAAGGTATGTGGGAGACTCTGAAGTCAGCTGGAAGAAAGTTCTATGGTCAGATGAAACTAAAATTGAGCTTTTTGGCCATCAGACTAAACACTATGTTTTGTGTAAGCCAAACACCACACATCATCAAAAACACACCATCCCTGCCGTGAAGCATAGTGGTGGCTGCATCAGGCTGTGGGGATGTTTCACTGCAGCAGGCCCTGGAAGGCTTGTGAAGGTAGAGGGTAAAATAAATACAGCAAAATACAGGGAAATCCTGGAGGAAAATCTGATGCAGTCTACAAGAGAACTGCGACTTGGGAGAAAATTTGTTTTCCAGCAAAACAAGGACACCAAGCATAAAGCCAAAGCTACACAGGAATGGCTTAAAAGCAACAAAGTTAATGTCTTGGAGTGACCAAGTCAGAGTCCAGTCCTCAATCCAATTGAGAATTTGTGACTGGACTTGAAAAGAACTGTTCACTCACAATCCCCATGCAATCTGACAGAGCTTGAGGAGTTTTGTAAAAAGAATAGGGTTAATTTGCAGTGTCCAGATGTGCAAAGCTGATAAGAGACCTATCCTCAAACAAGAAAGTCTGCAGACGCTGGAAATCCAAGCAACATACACAAAATGGTGGAAGAACTCAGCAATCCTGCCGAAGGGTCTCAGCCTGAAATGTTGACTGTACTTTCTTCCATAGATGCTGCTTGGCCTGTTGAGTTCCTGCAGCATTTTGTGTGTGTTGCAGAGACCTATCTGCACAAACTTAGACTATAAATTGCTGCCAAAAGTGCATCTACTAAATACTGACTTGAAAAGGGTGAGTAATTATGCAATTATTTTGTATTTAATAATCGTAATAAATTTAAACCAATTTGTAGAGATTAGAAATTAGTTTTCATTTTGACACGGAGTCTTTTACTGCTTATCAGTGTTAAAAAGGCCAAATTAAATCTACTGTGATTCAATGTTGTAAAACAATAAACCATGAAACTTCTGGGGGGGGGGTGAATACTTTTTATAGGCACTGTATACAGTATTGCTTTAACTCTAACTAATATATTTAAGTGATACACTTAATGGTGTGAAAGATTACCATGTGCCATCCAGACTTGGAAAGACATTATCAATTCTTCATTGTCACTGGATCAAACACCCTTAATCAAAGAAACTAACAAAGAGAAGGTAGGAATACCCTTAGCACAATAGTGCTTCCTTTTCAAGAGCAGTTGGAAACTGGTACAAGTTCTAAACAATACCAACAATCCAAAAATGAAGTTTTGTTTTCCGCACGAGTTTACAACGAGAGAAGACACAAATGGCAGGATACATGCAAATAGCTCCAGCACTTGCCATGTACGGAGGTCTTCTGATTAGTTTTAGAAAATGAAAATTTAGTTTGTCTCTCATCTCTGTACGTTGTATTATTTGCAATGTTTGGCAGGACATCATTCTGGTCTTTTTCATTCCAAAAATTTGCTCTTTAAACACAATTGCACAAAGATCATCTCAGATACTTCTTTAAAATAAATGTTTCTCTCACAAATTCAGTTTCCACATAACTGAGAAGTTGAGAAATAAGTTGATATGCATAAAGAGTTGTCTGAACACATGCAGGTGAAGAGACATGACAGCAGGGTAGGGAAACTGAGAAAAGGTTCACTTTTCAACATCATATTTGCAAGATGTCAATGACAGACCACTGTTTAAATTTAATATCCTTTTATCTGAAATGCTTTTTTAAAAACTTTTTATAAATTATATTCTACTACAAGTTAGCTAACAAATAGGCAATTAATACACAAAGTCAATTTTGCTCCTCCGTTTTAAAATGAGGTGGCAGACCCGAGAATTTGCCCTTGTCTCAGCAAACCCGCACCGACACTGACCTGCAGGTGAATCGTGTGGTTGACTCTCATCATCAGAATCAGCAAAAACCTCCGCAAGCTCTTGATCAGACATGTCAGTGAGCTCAGTCAGATCCATGAGGTCAAAGTGCACCTCGAGAGACGAGACACTGCTGAGCGGCTCTGTGAATACAAACGCAGACGAGCAAATGCTTTGTACGTGTGGAGGCGTCAGCACTCAAGTTCCAGGGTAAATCTATAAAACCTTAGCTACAAAATGCAGGATAAGTGAGAACATTACATGCATTTCTTCCACAGCAACTGAATTATGAAAGTGCTTAAGAAAAACATGGTTAATAAAGAGAATCGGTTCATTTTTGGGTTACACTGCTGTTTACAGTTCAGTCTGGTAGGAGAAGTGGAGGAAACAATCCACCAGCCAGCTTGTAATATGACAGAGAAAAGCAACCCTGGAACTGCAGGAAAAGTGAAGCCTCTCCCACTGTCACACTCACTGATTCCTGTGAAGCTGTCCTCAGTCCTCTGACAAGAAGCAGTTAATCTTGAAGGACTAGTGGAATATGTGTGAGTGCATTATGATAGCTTGGTCTTCACATATGGTTAATATGGTGAACATTGTGAAGGTTTTTCCACTCTTAGCATTTCTACTGTCTCATCATCTACATCATGTTCCAACTCACTTTCAAATTTTCTCTAGTGACTTTGGATACCGAGGCAAAAATGCCTGAATGGATTTCTGAGAGGCCGTTCATGAGTAGAGGGAACTTTTAATCCCCAGAAGAAAAAATAAGTACAGCAGAAACAGAAGGAATTAGCATCTGGCCTTTGTGCCTGCTCCACCATTCAGTAACTTGGCTGATCATTTACCTCTGCACCCACTCACACCATACCTTCAAAGTTTAAAAAATATCACTCTCTGTCCAGCACGTACTATATTCAAAAACTGAGGTTCCACAACCCTCTTGGGTGGAGAATTCCAAAGATTCACCACTGTCTGGAAGAAGTTGCTTCTCAATTGTGTTCCAAATGGCTTCCCACTCACTTTGACACCACACACCCCGATTTCAACCGTCCAGCCAGAGGGAACATGTGCCAGCCCTGCTTCTATTCAAACAGATTCAAAACCATCCTTCTAAAGTTACTTGAGGAAAAGACTTGGGAAGAGCTATGGGAAATGAGTAAGAATATTGAAGATCTGACACAGAAAAGTTTGTATGCAATTCTATAAATCTAGAGCAGTGATAAAATGCACAGGACAGATGAGGAAAAGTTTTGCTCTTATTTAACAACATTGCTTTCACCATTAGGCTGGCCTGCTAATTTTCTCTTACAACTGTTGTTAACTTACAACAGTGAACAAAACTCTGAACTCATGATTGGTAAAGCTGAGTAGGTGGAACATAGGACAGTACCGCACCATACAGGCCCTTCAGCCCACAATGTTGTGCTAACCCTTTAGCTGACTCCAAGATCAATCTGACCATAAAGAAAGCATTGTCCCAAGTCATGGTACAATGAACAACAATGTTAATTAATATTTTGCATTGGAACCAGGAGGATATTGTGAATCAGAACGACTTTCAGTATCTATTACAATAAATCAGATTCAAGATATACATGCCTACATTTCAGGCAGTCAAATAAGTTAGTTAATACATACGTCTTCTTTCTACCACCTGCAGTAATCCTGATGTGGAAATTGGGATTCCATCCTCCTCATTTGCAGGGGGAATGTGAGATTCTGACTGTTCACGATCCTTTGGTTTCTTTGGACTATGATTAGTTTTGTTGTACTCTCCTAAGTTGGGAGAATGCACATGAAGTAAATATATCATTTTTTAAAAATCATACAACAGAATTTTAATTCACCTATCATTCCCATAAAGCTGTTTCTAGTTTACCAAGCTTTATTAATAATTTCTAGTATAATATCAATTTATAATCTTAATTATTCATACCAAATGCAAATATATATCTTCTACATGTGTAGAATAGACATACATACACACTCAAACATGTGCCTGTGTACACAGTACATGTTTGGTATCATTGCATCAGGCGACATTTTGGCCGTCTCTATAGCATTTGACTTCTGTTTACAAGGCCGAGTGATTACCAGCACAGATGGATAGTGTGCAAGGAGCGAATCGGTTTCGACCTTGTGACCACTGGCCTCGAAGTCCAGTGCTGACGCCACTATGCCAACGGCTGGCACGTGTTTAGTATACTTCTAGTGTATTTTGCTTGTTAAGTTTATAAGGCAAGAAGAAGAAAACTGCATTTGATTGTGTCTGTGTCAATGTATTCGTACATTGCAGATCTTGGTGGCATGAAGCAGAATTCATTTTTTAAATGGGTTAAAATTTGCATTTGTGATGAAGGCTTTAGTGTTTTAGTACTTTGTAAAGTGAGCAGCAGATTCTGACAACCACACACGTAGAGTTAAACACAAGAAAACTTTAGTGGCTGTCAATGACATCCTGCGCCTTAACATGATGCACTGCTACAGTCTGCAACGCAAGCAATGTGTGTTTTTTTTAACATTCTTGCTGGAAAAACACAAAGATGGTGTTTTCTTCAATGTGTTCTAATTTAGTTTTTAATAGAATATTAATTGACAATTATTATTGAGTTTGTCTGCCCGAGAAAATTAATTTCACGGTTAGAGTTTCATCTTAACATTTTTAAAATTATAACTTTTAAAAGAGGTTTATTCTTGATATTTAAGAACATAATTCCACGTGTATGACAGAATCTGAATTTGCTCTGTACTAAGAATTTATAATCTAATCTTAGTGTCCGTGGGGATATGCAGTTTGAAACGCAACGATTCCTTGGGCCACAAGACTCCTCAGACTGGAACCACATTCAAAATCTTGTCACAACTGAGAAAAATCAGTGGCTGGTGCACTTTGTCCATTGTGGGCAACATAATCAAGGTCAGCAACCAGTACCCCTTCTTCAATGCAAGCTCAAAAATCTGGACTAACATATATTTACATGTGCAGTGACACATATAGTTCCACTCTGTCTCTAATGATTTTAAAGAAACAAGTTTTAGAGGAAATACTAAAGTGTATATGCTTGCATTCAAAACAGAGGATCACATGAATATGAGTGTAGTATTTATGAGAAGAATACTGAGTGGCCATAAATTTCGCTGTGCAAATTATTTGTATAACGCAACTGCCGTTTGGACTTATCTCTGTCTGATAAGGGTGATAATTAATTAATTTCTCAACCAGTACTCATTAAATATTGATAGGCAATTTGGCAGACAGAGTGCAGTGGTGTGTTGCCAATAATTATATTACATGGCGTGAAAAAAAAGATCAAATAGAACCCTTTCATATTTCAGTCATGGTGCATGCAATAAAGGATTCTACAAAACCCACAGAAAAAAGTTTTCATTTAAGACAAAGAAAAATAAATAAAATCTGCTGAACAAATGGGAAAATAATTCCATTATAAAATATTGTAAGGTCAGACTATTTCCCCCCCTCTGGTGCAATTAGAACTCCCCTAGAAATTAAAATTCATCAGCTATTAATAGAGTTCTACCTTGGGTAAAAATAAAACATAACAAAAACATAAGAGCAGCCTTCTGCAGTAAAATATGTCAGTTTAATAAGGACTGAGCAAGCTTCAATTTTAATGAAAATTATCAGATTAAATTTAAATTTGAGTCCTTTAAAAACAACATTCTGAATGTAATCTGGTGTCACAGCAGGTAATTTATTTGTTAAATATATAAAAATACAGCAGGATATTTATATTGAAAATAACCATTAATAGTATTGAAAAGGAAAATATGAAATATACAAGTATTGAAAGAGAAAATATGAAATGTACATGATATTTGACAGCATATCTGTAAAAATAAGACATAGACACTAACTGTTTTCTTGATGATAATTTCTGATATTTTCAGTTTAGTGGAGAGAAGTTATATTTGTGTTAAAGATATATAAATCAGGTTACTGTATACTTACATTAGTAGAGTTTTTGCTTATCTGATGTAAATAAAAGGATGTACTTTGATCAGTTAACGTCAGATGTTAAAAAGATGGAATAATAGTGGAAACTAAAGATGTGAAAATTCCTAATCTTGGTTATTAACTCAGCCCTTCCAAGTCCCCATATGAGCACACACTAAGTCATTGACCTCGAGCACTAAATCTCTGCAAGTATTTTCTAGCTTGATTGTTTCCAAGACCACCTGCCGGTGGCCCAGTCTCTGTCCGATAAGGTGATAATTAATTTGATGTACTGGAAGTCAGCTGCTTCCACGAGCCATACTGTGGCCATTGGAGAAGCAGTATGTGGGAACTGCTCACAGAACAAAGGCAACAAGGAAATATGTGATGTTTCATTAACCCTTGTATGTACTGAAGTGTGACTTTCTTTATAAATTTAGTTAGAAATGTTTATTTTATGGTGGTAAAAATAGGAAATGCTGAAAATACTAAGTAAGTCAGGCAGCTTCTGTGGAGATATAAACGGTTAACATTTCAGAATGAAGATTATTGATTAGTTTGTGGTGAATTCTGTTTCACTGATTAGAAACTCTTTATCTCTCTCCACAGATGCTTCCTGACCTGCTGATTCCAACAATTTCTATTTTGACTTCAGATTTCCAGTATTTGCTGTGTTTTGCATTGTAATCATATGGTCCCTGTATTGGTCCACAACAGAGAGAAGGTAAGGTGTGGGTCAGCTGGTGAATAAAAAAAAAATCTAAGGCTGCGATTATTGAAATTGTGCAGAGCAAGTTCTTTGTGTACGTTCTGGGCAGAATAGGGCTGGCAAGGTTACTTCATACTTCTGCTTCTTTGCTACACACCATTCAGCTAGCAGGACCTGATGGAAAGGTTGTGCAGTAAACCATCGCAAATTCCGAAATTCACATTGCAAAATACTTCAGCTCTAGGTCTCTTTAACGAAAGCAAGCTTCAAATACAGGTATGGATTGGAGTTGTGCTCCTGTTTGATTTCAGAGAAGCTAGCCCAGCAAGAGCTTCTTAGCTAAAGTTTAGGATATTCTTCCTCACTTTCTGCCTAGAGGTCAGGTCATTCCATCTATTTCACCATCCCACTCTTACCACCACCATTATTATTTTAATCTAGCTTCTTTCTAATTTTTGGGAGAGTTAAGCTTTTATTTCCCATTGAGTTATACAGCATGCTACTTTGCCAACTTTTTTGTTTGTTAAAAATCCACTACATTTCCACCTTCTAACATTGCTGTTTCATCAAAGTATTCTGTAAGTGCGATCCTGTTGTCAGCATGGCTGCTGTTAGCTTATCAGTGTTATCCATCACATTGCATCAACACAGCAGTGCACCATCCATCGTATATTCCACAATTAAGTCAATTGACACAGAACTCCACACACACAAAATGCTGGAGGAACCCAGCAGGTCACACAGCATCTATGGAAATGAATAAACAGTTTAACGTTTTGGGTCGAGACCCTTCTTCAGAACTGGAAAGGAAGAGAGAGAAAGATTCCAAATTAAAAAGTGGGGGAAGGGGAAGGAGGACATCTAGAAGGTGATAGTTGAAGCCAGGAGAGCGGGAAAGACAAAAGGCAGAGAGGAAGGAATCTGATAGGAGAGGAGAGCAGACCCTTAGCAAAAGGGAAGGAGGAGGGGGATCCAGGGGGAGGTGACAGGCAGGTGAGAAGAGTCAAGTGGCCAGAGTGGGGAAAAGAGGGGAGGGAAGGGAACTTTTTTTTTAATTGGCAGGAGAAATCAATATTCATGCCATCAGGTTGGAGGCTACCCAGAAAGAATATAAGGTATTGCTCCTCTACCCTAAGGGTGCCTTATCTTGGCACCAAAGGAGGCCATGAACTGACATGCTGGAACGGGAATGAGAACTGGAATTAAAATGTTTGGCCAAAGGGAAGTTCTGCTTTTGACAGAAGGAGTGGAGGTGCTTGACAAAGTGGTCCCCCAATTTATGATGGGTCTCACCAATGTAGAGAAAGCCACAATAGATGACCCCAGCAGGTTCACAAGGTGAAGTGTTGCCTCAGCTGGAAGGACTGTTTGGGCCCCAGAAAGGAGGTGAGGGGGTACTGTTAGATTGCTCCTTAAAGGAATTCACAGTATAACAGTTCACTGGATACCGTATCAATGGGATCCCATCCTCATCGCCAGGGTTAAGTGCTGGGGGGGGGGGGGGTAGATTAGTGGGGAGGGACAAATGACAAAGGAATCACAAAGGGAGCAGTCTCTATGGAAAGTGGAGGGTGGGAGGTGAAGATATGTTTGGTGGTAGGATCCCTTTGGATATGGTGGAAGTTGCAGAGGATGATGTGTTGGATGAGGAGGCTCATGGGTGGTATATGAGAATGAGAGGAACTCTATCACTATTAAGGTGGTGGGAAGATGCGGTGAGTTTGGAAGTTCGGGAAATGGAGGAGGTGTGGGTGAGGGCGGCATCAATGGTGTAGGAAGAAAAACCCCATTACTTCTGCTGTGTTATTCATATAAGAATCAGACCCTACATTGCATACATAAATCAAGAAATTTCATTATAACAGCTTATTTTGGATGGAAGGAGATTTTCTCGTCCTTGCTGACTAAGATGTCTACCTATGTGAATCCCATTTTCCTCCTTCCTCCTCTATTCCTTTCTTACCTTGCCTATTTTCTTGGCCACACTACATGCAGTTCTGTTCAGCACAAAAATATAGAGTACAGAAGAGGAGCTTCACCAGGTTGATTCCAGGGATGAAGGGGTTCACCTATGAGGAGAAATTGAGTCACCTGGGACTATACTCTCTAGAGTTCAGAAGAATGAGAGGGGATCTTATAGAAAAATACAAAATTTTGAAAGGGATAGGTAAGATAGAAGTAGGAACATTGTTTCCATTGGTAGGTGAGACTAGAACTAGGGGACATTGCCTCAAGATCCAGGGGAGAAGATTTAGGACGGAGATGAGCAGAAACTGTTTTTCCCACAGAGTGATACATCTGTGGAATTCTCTGCCCAGGGAAGCAGTTGAAGCTTCCGCACTAAATATATTTAAGAAACAGTTAGATAGGTTTTTACATAATAAGGGATTTAGGGTTATGGGGAAAAGGGCAGGTAGATGGAGCTGAGTTTACGGACAGATCAGCCATGATCTTATGAAATGGCGAGGCAGGCTCAATGGGCCGGATGGCCTACTCCTGCTCCTATTTCTTATGTTCTTATAAAATCACCATTGTCCTTGACAGACAGCAAGATTCCCTTGGTTTGTAAATTTTCATTTTTGACTGTTTCATTGATCTAAATTTCAACCTATTCCCCTGTAAGTCAGGTGACTCCACAGTGCCAAGTTCAAACCTGACCTTGGCTGCTGTGTAGAATTTGCCTGCATTGGTTTTCTTTGGGTGCTCCATCTTCCTTCCACATCCCAAAGTCAAGGATTTGGAAGATTAACTGCCTATAATGTACAGATGAGAGATAAAACCTGGAGAACAGCTAATGAAAAATAGAACAGGATTAGTGTAAATTGGTGCTTCAGTTAGAGATCTTCCCACCATAAGTCTTTGTACAGGACTTGCCTAACAACTCAAAATGAACCATTGATAATCTAGCAGTTATCAATTCTTTAAACTTCAAAACAAGAGAAAATCTGCAGATGCTGGAAATCTAAGCAACACACACAAAATGCTGGAGGAACTCAGCAGGCTGGGCAGCATCCATGGAAAAGAGTAAACAGTTGACGTTTCGGGACGAGACCCTTCCTCAGGACTGAAGGAAAAGGATAAGAAGTCAGAGTAAGAAGGTGGGGGGGGGGGGTGTCTTTGAACTTAGTTGGTAAGCTCTCCATTCCTTGGTCCATAATCAAGTGAGCGCTATTGTTGCAAATCTCAAAAGATTTCTCCGTGGTATAATACATAATGAAAGAATTTACTCAGACTATGTTCCACGTCGTAGACTACCAAATCTATCTCGTCCCGATTTTTCACTACTTATTGCTTAATCCTTGCATCTCAGGCTAGGCATACCGGGGTGCTCAATGAAAGATTACAATGAACTGAGGACCCCTATAACTATTCCCTTTTTACTAACCTCAAACTTACTGCCAACCTCAGCTTCAATTTAGCCTAAGACCATAAGACATAGGAGCAGAATGAGGCCATTCAGTTTATTGAGTCTGTTCCACCATTCTGTGGCTGATTTATTTTCTCTCTCCTGCCTTCTCCCTGTAACCTTAGATGGCCCATACTAATCAAGAAACTATCAACCTCTGCTTTATATACATTAACCTCTGTAGCCATCTGTGGAAATGAATTCCATAGATACACCGCCTCTGTATGAATGACAATTCCTTCTATTCTGAGGCTGTGCACTCTGGTCCTAGATTCTCCCACTATTGAAAATGTCCTCACCATGCCCATTCTCTCTAGGAAGGGGAGGAGGGAAGAGAAGAGAGCGGTATTGATAGGGGATTCTATAGTCAGGGGGGCGGATAGGAGATTTTGTGGGGAAGATCGGGAGTCTGTTGCTTCCCTGGTGCCGGGGTCCGAGACATTTCAGATCAGGTGCAGGTTATTCTCGAGAGGGAGGGCAAGAATCCAGATGTTATGGTCCATGTAGGGACCAATGACGTGCGTAGGATGAGTGAGGGGGTCCTGTGTAGGGAGTTCAGGGAGTTAGGTGCGAAGCTGAAGAGCAAGACCCCCAGGGTAACAATCTCAGGACTGCTACCTGTGCCACGTGCAAGTGAGGCAAGGAACAGAAAGATTATAAAGATTAATACGTGGCTGAGAGGATGGTGCAGGAGGGAGGGCTTCAGGTTTGTAGATAATTGGGCTTTGTTCCAGGGAAGGTGGGATCTGTTCCGAAGGGACGGTTTACACCTGAACTGGAGCGGTACTAACATTCTTGCAGGGAAGTTTGCTAGTGCTTCTTGGGGGGGGTTTAAACTAAATTTGCAGGGGGCGGGGATCCAGAATGTGAGAGAGGATAGTGAGAGGAAGAATAAAGGACAGGTGGGGACTACACGGTTCCAAAATATTAAGTGTGTAGTAGAGAAAGGTGAGGCAGAACAAGTGATAAGGAGGACACATGTACAGAGGGATGGTCTGACGGAACATGGAGTTAAATGTGTTGAAAGAATAAGTAAATTTAGGAAGGACAACAAAATTCTAAGGGCGTATAGCCCGCTGGGAGTTCAGGGAGCTGGGCTAAGCACAATAGGCAACGATTCAACAGAGAGAGGAGAAATGGGCTAAAAATTCTATATCTGAATGCACGAAGTGTCAGAAATAAGGTGGATGAGCTTGAAGCCCAGGTGCGAATGGGTAACTATGATGTTGTTGGGATAACGGAGACATGGCTGCAGGGAGATCAGACCTGGGAAATGAATGTACAAGGGTATACGTGCTATCGTAGGGACAGAAATGTGGGCAGAGGGGGTGGGGTGGCCCTGTTGGTGAGGAATGAGATTCAGTCCTTTACAAGGGGGGACATAGGGTCAGGAGAAGTAGAGTCTGTATGGATAGAACTGAGGAACAGTAAGGGCAAAAGGACCCAAATGGGTGTTGTCTACAGGCCACCAAACAGTAGCATGGATATTGGGTGCAAGTTGAATAGGGAGTTAACATTGGCATGTGGCAAAGGTAATGTCGCAGTAGGTATGGGGGATTTCAACATGCAGGTGAACTGGAAGAATCAGGTTGGTGCTGGACCACAGGATAGGGAGTTTGTAGAGTACCTACGGGATGCATTCTTGGAACAGCTTGTACGAGAGCCGACCAGGGACAAGACTATTCTGGATTTAGTGTTATGTAATGAACAGGATTTGATAAACGATCTTGCAGTAAAGGAGCCATTAGGAGGTAGTGATCATAATATGATAAGTTTTTATCTGCAATTTGAGAAGGATAAGGGCAGCTCGGAGGTGTCAGTGTTGCAGTTGAAACTATGGAGCCATGAGGGAGGAGCTGGCCAAAGTTGACTGGACGGATAGCCTAGCAGAAAAGACAGTGGAACAGCAATGGCAGGTATTGTTGAGAATAATGCACAAGGTGCAAAATCAGTTCATCCCCCAGAGAAGGAAGGATTCAAAGGGGGGAAAGGGGCCACAGTGGTTGACAAAGGAAGTCAGAGATTGCATATCATTAAAAACAGGGAAGTATGACAGAGCTAAGGTGAGTGGGAGGATAGATGATTGGGAAGTTTTAAAGGAACAACAGAACTTAACTAAGAAAGCAATACGGGGAGAAAAAATGAGGTACAAACGCAAGCTAGCCAGGAATATAAAGGAAGATAGCAAAAGCTTTTTTAGGTATGTGAAGAGAAAGAAGATAGTTAAGAACAATGTTGGGCCCTTGAAGAATGAATTGGGTGAAATTGTTATGGGAAACAGAGAAATGGCAGAAAAATTTAATGAGTACTTTAGATCTGTTTTCACTAAGGAAGACACAAGCAATCTCCCAGATGTATGGATGGGCCAAGGACATAGGGTAACAGAGGAAATGAAACAGATTGACATTAGGAAGGAAACGGTGATGAGAAGACTGATGGGACTGAAGGCTGACAAATCCCCAGGTCCAGATGGTCTGCATCCTAGGGTACTAAAGGAGGTGGCCCTGGAAATTGCGGATGCATTGGTAATCATTTTCCAATGTTCCTTAGATTCAGGATCAGTTCCTGAGGATTGGAGAATGGCTAATGTTATCCCACTTTTTAAGAAAGGAGGGAGGGAGAAAACAGAGAACTATCGACCTGTCAGCCTGACATCGGTGGTGGGGAAGATGCTGGAGTCCATTATTAAGGATGAAATAGTGGCATATCTAGATAGCAGTGATAGGATTGGGCCGAGCCAGCATGGATTTACCAAGGGTAAATCATGATTGACTAATCTGTTGGAATTTTTCGAGGATGTAACCAGGAAGTTAGACGGGGGAGGTCCAGTGGATGTAGTGTACCTCGATTTTCAGAAGGCATTTGATAAGGTCCCACATAGGAGATTGGTGGGTAAAATCAAAGTTCAGGGCATCGGGGGGAAGACATTGACATGGATTGAAAACTGGTTGGCAGATAGAAAGCAAAGGGTTGTGGTGAATGGGTGTTTCTCGGAATGGCCGGTGGTGACTAGTGGGGTGCCACAGGGCTCAGTATTGGGACCACAGCTGTTTACAATTTACGTCAACAATTTAGATGAAGGCATTGAGAATAACATCAGCAAATTTGCTGAAGATACTAAGCTGGGTGGCAGTGTGACATGTGATGAGGATGTTAGGAGAATTCAGGGTGACTTGGATAGGCTGGGTGAGTGGGCAGATACTTGGCAGATGACGTTTAATGTGAATAAGTGTGAGGTTATCCACTTTGGGAGTAAGAACAGGAAGGCCGATTATTATCTGAACGGTGTAGAGTTAGGTAAGGGAGAAATACAAAGAGATCTAGGAGTCCTTGTTCATCAGTCACTGAAGGTGAATGAGCAAGTGCAGCAGGCAGTGACGAAGGCTAATGGAATGTTGGCCTTTATTACAAAGGGAATTGAGTACAAGAGCAAGGAAATCCTCTTGCATTTGTACAGAGCCCTGGTGAGACCACACCTAGAGTATTGTGTACAGTTTTGGTCTCCAGGGTTAAGGAAGGACATCCTGGCTGCAGAGGAAGTGCAGCGTAGATTCACGAGGTTAATTCCTGGGATGTCTGGACTGTCTTACGCAGAGAGGTTAGAGAGACTGGGCTTGTACACGCTGGAATTAAGGAGATTGAGAGGGGATCTGATTGAAACATATAAGATTATTAAGGGATTGGACAAGATAGAGGCAGGAAATATGTTCCAGATGCTGGGAGAGTCCAGTATCAGAGGGCATGGTTTGGGAATAAGGGGTAGGTCATTTAGGACAGAGTTAAGGAAAAACTTCTTCTCCCAGAGAGTTGTGGGGGTCTGGAATGCACTGCCTCGGAAGGTAGTGGAGGCCAATTCTCTGGATGCTTTCAAGAAGGAGCTAGATAGGTATCTTATGGATAGGGGAATCAAGGGATATGGGGACAAGGCAGGAACCGGGTATTGATAGTAGATGATCAGCCATGATCTCAAAATGGCGGTGCAGGCTCGAAGGGCCGAATGGTCTACTTCTGCGTCTATTGTTTCTAGGCATTTCAATATTTGAAATGAAATAAACCTCCCCCATTCTTCTATATTCCAGTGAATACACGCCCGGAGCCACCAAACATTCCTCATACATTAACCTTTTCTTTGCCAGGGTAATTCACATGAACCTCCTCTGGAGGCTCTCCAACACCAACACATCCTTTCTTAGATATGGGGCCCAAAGCTGCTCACAACACTCCAAATGTGGTCTGATCAATGCCTTACAAAGTCTCAGCATTATATCCTTTTATATTCTAATCTTCTTGAAATGAATGCTAATATGACTCGACCTGCAAGGTAACCTTTAGGGAATCCAGCATGAGAACTCTCAAGTTCCTCTGCATCTCTAATTTCCGAAATCTCTCCCCATTTACAAAATAGTCCAGGCTGTTATTCCTCCTACTGAAGTGCATAACTATACGCTTCCTTACACTGCGCGTTCTCCTGATCTGTCCAACACCTTTTGTAGATTCCCTGCTTCTTCAGCGCCATGTATCACTCCACCGACCCTTGTACTGCCAGCAAACTTAGCCACAAAACCAACAATTCCGTCATCTAAATCTTTAACATAAATTGTGAAATAAAGCAGTCCCAACACTGACCCCTGTAGAACTCCTCTAGTCATTGGCAGACAACCAGAAACGTTCCTCTTTATTCCCACTCTTTACTTTCTGCCAGTCTGCAAATTTTGCTAGTATCTTTCCTGTAATACCACAGGCTCTTATCTTACTGAGAAGCCTCATGTGCGTCACCATGGCAAAGACCTTCTGAAAATCCAAGGAAACAATATCCACTGACTCTCATTTGTCTATCCCGCCTCTTATTTCCACAAAGAAATCCAACAGATTTGACAGGCAAAATTTCTTCTTAAGGAAACAATGCTGACTTGGGCCTTTTTCATCATGTGCATCCAAGTACCCTGAAAGCTCATTCTCAATAATGAACTCTAACATCAACCACTGAAATCAAGCTAATCTTCTAGTTTAAATATTGCCTTGAATACTGCACATACACCAAAGACATTTCTACTGAGAATTTATTCAATATGTTGGGACAATTACACTACACGCAGCATCCGCAAAGCAAACAGCATTATGAAGGACCCCATGCACCCCTCATACAATCTCTTCTCCCTCCTGCCATCTGGGAAAAGGCTCCGAAGCATTCGGGCTCTCACGACCAGACTATGTAACAGTTTCTTCCCCTAAGCTATCAGACTCGATACCCGAAGCCTGGACTGACACCTTGCCCTATTGTCCTGTTTATTATTTATTGTAATGCCTGCACTGTTTTTGTGCACTTTATGTAGTCCTGTGTAGGTCTGTAGTCTAGTGTAGCTTTCTCTGTGTTTTTTTTTACATAGTTCAGTCTAGTTTTTGTACTGTGTCATGTAACACCATGGTCCTGAGAAACATTGTCTCATTTTTACTATGTACTGTACCAGCAGTAATGGTCGAAATGACAATAAAAGTGACTTGACTTGACTTTGACATTCATAATTGTGCTTCAGTAAAGTGGTAAGGGAGTAAACGCAATGAAACTCATTCCGTCAGTATAGCACTAACAATCAACTTTTTGTGAAATTTCTTTTGGTGGTTTAAACTTTGTCCCTTTTTCCTATTGGCCTTACTTTGAAATAATATCATGATGTTAGCAGATGTATACACAATTAATCCTACTCTAAACACCCTTAATGCCAAAAAAGCAAAGTTATTTAAAAAATTAAATATTTATGAACTATTGATCTTTGCAATAATCTTCTTATAAATTTATTTAACAATGTCTTGCAGATGGCCTTTTCAATGTGGCAGCAGTATTAATTTCTTTCCTAATTCCTGTGCTTTAGCTCAGAATTATATTCCAATACTTTGCCAATTAGGCCTGTAATATTTTCAGCCAAACTGCAATGGATTCTGATTAACTGTGCCATCAGTTAATCATGGCAACCATTTATATGTGGCAACTCTTAAAAAAAATTAATAGAGATAATTGCTGGGATTCCCTTCATTTATTTGGGACACTATGCCGCTTAATTGGGGCAGGAGACAAACAGTTTCTAACGAGCATCAGTCATGTACCTTTGTGTGGCTGTTAGACACTACACCCTGCTTAGAAAGAACAGTTTTTAAATAGCTTCAGTTGTGTGTATTTGTGTTCAAAATGCAGAGACTTTTCTCACTGATAGTTTGAGAGAAATAAACATTAAGACGATACAGAACTGCTTTGCTCACTGTAGTTTCAAGCATTCAGGCTTGGAGAAGCCAGAAACACTGGGAGTGAAAATGAAACTATTTCACTACTTCAACAAATTAGGCACTACAAAGAATTTGAAGGTATTGATAATCCATTTTGAATGTTATAATAAAAGTGAAGATTTGAAGATGCATTCTATGAAGACAGTCTATTACCTGCACTAGGTGCCTGCACTCATTTTGTTTGCATACAGTTAGTTTAAAAAAACGCGGCAGTATACACTGGATGAATTCCTCCGTTGATAAATATTAGGAACTAATACAGTTTTGTACTACAGTAGTAGTATTGGAAGTGTTACAATTTGTTCTGTATTCATTTAAATACATAATTTATTGCTGAGTTTGTCCTTTTTAACTATTTCCATTAACTACTAAATTGGGCCAAAATGTACTGTCCAGATGTGTCTGTCGCAACTAACCAGAATCCACTGTATATACAGTCCTATGCAAAAGTCTTTGACATATATAGGGTGCACTGTACTGTATTTGTCAACGTGGAGTGGACAGCGAGTTTGTAAATCTGGCAGAGCAAAGGATATTGGGAATAGCGACAGTGGAGCACCATGGGAGGGGTGTGGGACAGCTGGCAGAGAGGCAGTGCCAGCGGCAGAGGGTGAGATAACAGGCAGATCATTTAATTCCAAACGATTGGTTTATTGATCATTATAGAGTGTCTCTCTGGTGCTTCCCACACTCTACCTCTCCCTTCCCCTTTTCCCAACAATGATTCTCCCCTCCCTGCTCCCTTCCCGCTCTCAGTCCACAAGAGAACCATATCAGAATCAGGTTTATCACCTTGCACATATGGCATGGTTTGTTTTGCGACAGCAGTACAGTGCAATATATAAAATTACTACAGTACTGTGCAATAGTCCCAGCCTCTCTCTCTCATAAATCTAAGACTTCTGCACAGTACTGTATTTTACAGCAACAACGAAGAAATCAAGGGAGATGCTGACGTTGTAAGTGTATAACCTCGAAATGCAGTTTATTATAGTTTGTCAAGTTTGGCTAGCTGGAAGCCTCCTGGGAGAGTAAGCAAGGATATTACTGACAAACATTAATGGCAGGGGAACATTTATAAATAACACGTTAGAGGAGTATGGGCAGGCATGTCAGAATGGGAATGATACTCTATTACCACAATGAGGCCAAACTCAGCTTGTAAGAGAAACACCTTACATTCTGTTTAGGTAGCCTCTAACCTAATAGCATGAACTTCTGGCAAATCCTCCTGCCCCTTCTCTTTTTCCACTCCCCATTCTGGTTATGGTCTCACACTTTCTCTTCTCCTCACTTGCCCAACACCTCCCTCGGATTCTCCTCCTCCTTCCCTTTCTTCCATAGTCCACTGTCCTCTCCTATTGATTCCTTCTTCAGCTTTTTCCTCTTCTACCTATCACTTCCCAGCTTTTACTTCATCTTTTCCTCCCCTCTGACACCCAGCCCTCCTTCCCTTGCCAGCCGAGTTCAAATTTATTCCAAAATGTTTGACTTTTTCAAACATTTCTATGATTTTTGGTTAATTTGTAAATCATTTCCATGTTTTTCACTGCAGCTTTTTATGTTGATAACTGCAATATTTGAGAATGCAACTAAATAAAACAATAAATTTCAAAATAATATCCCACTATCAGCAAAATAACTTCACTGTATTCTTATATTTCTGAACAAGTCAGAATGTATATTCATTGTGTCTAGAGACTTAATAAGCAGTTGGTATAACAATGCCTAAGATTCTATAATTGTATTCACCTTCAGCACATCAGATGAATTCAGTCAAATCTTGGCTTTGTAACAGCTCACAGATGTAGGTGAGATAGAGTTGAAGTGGTTATTTCCACCGTATTTACTTCATCAGAGCTGAATGCTTATACAATAATGCTGTAGAGTAAAATTCTGCTTATATCTTTCAGAGCTCAATTTATATGTGTTATTCTTTATCTACAGAATGTTTGTAGACAGATTTTATGTTAAATCACTGAATAGTGAACTAATCAAATTGCCTTGACTTCCCTTTTTTCGGTCTTGGAATATATTTCCTTGAACATTGGTTGATCCAGTGACGAGGTAAAAAAAATCCTCCGTGTGATCATATGGGAGATAAGGACCTGGTTAAACCCATTTTTCCTAAATCCCCTTCAGCAATCAGTGAACACTCATTAGAAACACCATTCACAACACATTTCCCGCCACCCTGCTGCAGAAATAGTGGGTTAAAATACGACTTGTAACTTAAGAGTGTATATGAGTCAGGTAGAAAAGGGATTTTAGAATGGGTACAATTAGCCTTGGTGCTCCTTGGTTAAAGGGTTGGAAAATAAGTTAGCTAATGTTGTGTGAGATTTTTGAAATGCACCTGCCTGGAAGCGAGGTAAAGATAGAATTTGATTCAGCTGTCATGCTCCATCTGGTTAAACAATTTATGCTATTCTTACTGAAAGTTCACATCTGAAAAAGGGCAAAGTACAAGATCATTGAAGCATTGTTCGGCTTCAAGGGAAAGAATGCGAATCAAAATAATATCCCGTCTCTCCCACCGATTTTTTTTTATTCTTGTGTTCTGCCAAATTAATGTAACTAATTCAGTCTTTAAAAACGGATTTAAGCTGCATTTAATAAATTATTAATGTAAAAATTCTAAAGCTAAAATACAATAACGCCATATAACATGCACATATGTACCTCTCAATGGGTGTATCAGTTACAAACGGTGAGGAAATAGTAAAGAGCTGAATTAAGTGTAATATTCACAAAGTTTTAGATGAGACCTGTATAAGGCGGTTTTCTCTGCTGGAAAATATCACAAAAATATTGATCATCGAAACATTTCGCATGTTATACAAAGAATGTTAGACAAAGAATGGAAGTTTGCGACTAGTTTTTGTGTGGTGACTGTACATGAAAAAAATACAACCCTCCCTCCATTCTGGTCGCACGATCCTTTCCAGTTCAAATGGTCTATAAATACTTTTTGACTTATTCTCAATAAACACAAAAATACAAATTTGATGAATATCACTTCTCAGAAATAAGACATTTGCACATTCAATGCTGCAGGTTACAAAGATCCTTGAGTTACAAAGGGTTAACTTTTTTGTGTGTAAGATTTTGCTTACCCTGAGCTACTGCCCCTCCTTGTTTCTCCATCCAGACAGTTGGACTCGATTCCACCTTCCTGCAAACTCCACACCATCAGAGGGGAAGAGAAAACGGGAGAGAAAGGCGAACGCGTAAAAAAAAGAAACAGCTGTAGCACCAAAAATTTAACACCACCCTGGTCTCAGAGCCAGCATCTCATCTCAAAAATCTGAGCATTGCACCAGCACACACACACACACACCAAAAACAATGCAATGCAAGCATATCACATTGCAAATTGGGAGATTACAGTGCAAAGTAAGCATTGCATTGCAAATGAGGATAAGAGACTGCAGACACCGTCTGGCAGCTAGCCCAGATAGGGAAACTGAGTGGGGTGTACCATTCAGCACAGTGTCTCGTTCAATAGCTCTATGAATCGTTACATAATTCTTAATCATATTCTTAACAAAAGGACTGGACCAATTTAGTCACGTAGCGCTGTGACAAAGGGAAACAGAAAAAACATTGTTTATCAATCAGTCTTTCAACGTAAAACTAAAACTACCTCAATAATTCATGTGGACTACACCATCTTGCGTTGTATTGTCCCACGGGGATTTTTGTTAAAACCTCGTCTCTTCAATTTTTTGATAGTTTTCTCTGACGAAAATGCTTAAATGGAATGTGCAAGCCGAGGTTGACCTTTTATTCATCATTAAACCTCACCTCACGTAAAATATAGTATGTGAGAAGCAAGTAAAACATTTTAAAAGAAATATTGAACATTTATCAAGGTCAGTGCTGTAACATTGAATGGGGCTGGGCTGGGGTGTGCGAGGGTAGAAGATGAAGCGACTGAGATCGTTAGAGAGGGTGGGGAAAATCAAGGGTGCAATGTGTTTTTTGTGGATTGTATGAAAACTACTGTAATGAATAGGTTAGCCTGCTATATATGTGGTCAGGTACAAGAACATATTTAGATACAAGCCCGTTTTGAGCAAAAGGAACATCCAAGAGATAAAACGGCCCGCCAGAAACAATAAAATCAGTAATTTATATTTAAAAAAAGCTTATGGGGAGGGGTCTCCTGAGTCTAGACGTTAATTTATTCAAAATATATAAGTGAAAAAATACAAAGAAGTGTCCTTTGCGACTACTTACAAATTTTATTTCTTAAGCAATGTGCAACATTAGCAGGATATCAGAACATACAATTTGGTATCTACTTCACATATAAACAAAAAACTTGGTCAAAAAAGAGGAGGCTTTGGGAAATTAATAAAGGTGTTAGGAACATATGGAGGGATTGAGGGACAGAATTCCAAAACTTGGGGACTTGGCAGCTGAGGGCGCAGCTGTTGATGGTGGAGTAGCTACAATTAGCTGCCGAGGGGTCTGGGCAAAGCTCATGGAGGGATTTGATGACGGGTATATGAATTTTTTAAAAGAGGCATTGTTTAACCATAAATTAATTTAGGTCAAGAAACACAGAAATGATAAAAGAAGGGGACTTGCTGTGAATACGCATTAGGCTGAAGTTTCTGGACGTTAAGATTACAGAGTGCAGGACAAGGGAACCTTTCAGCAGACAGCGCACTGGAATTGTCAATCTGGAGGTAACAAGACCTGACTCAACCTGGCTCCAAATTCCTACAATATTTTCCATACCAGATCCAAGCCAAACGTCACTATAAATACAACAATCCCAAACATAGTATGGTTCTGTTTGAGGATGAAAAAAGAACTTGATCAATAACACAAATATACTCTCAACAGCTCCAATAATTATATCTTTTCAAATATCCTATTTTAGTGAGAGTACTGAGCAGGTCATCAGGATCCAGACACAGTACTGAGCCAGGCTGTAAGGGCATGACATGCTCAATCTAACCTAACTTGGACCCAACACACCAATACTGACCCAAACTCATCATACATCGTAAGGTCCCAGTGGGTTCTAGGATAACTGAGGCAAAAGTGGAATCAAAGGACATGACAGGACGAAAAAGCCTCGCTGGTTGTAGCAACGAAAAACAGAGAAGGTTGGAAACATTCAGCCTGACAAACAGCATTTGTAGAAGTGATAGTACAGATGTGTTCATGACAGCATATGTTCCTTCTCTCCCCATTTATATTTAAGGTTCACAAATGAGATCATTATTGTAGAGAACATTTTTACATTATTGCATTTGGTAAAATAACATGTCAGAAGTAAAGGTTAATCAAATTAATGTTTGATGCACCATCAATAACTCTCGGAGACGTGAGTTAAGGTAGGCTTTTATTGGCTGGAAGAAAGCACAAGCAGCAAGCGACCATCACACAACATCCTGGAGACTGAGGCTGGAGCTGTGCCTCCAATTGCCTTTATACCGGGGTCTGTGGGAGGAGCCACAGGAGCAGTCAGCGGGGTGGGGGGGGGGTGGGTGTCCAGACAGGTATATGTAGTTCACCACAATGTTTTCAGTGGCAAATATGTTAATCAATATGTTTACCACAGCCCCTGGCTTTCTCTACTGACTGATGAGGCCACACTCAGGTTGGAGGAGGAACATCTCATATTCTATCTGGATAGCCTCCAGGCTGATGGAATAAACATCAATTTCTCTAACTTCAGGTAATTTCAGCTCCCTCCCCCTTCCCTTCTTATGAATTCCCAATTCTGGTTCCCCTCTCACCGATTCTCATTTGCTAATCACCTATCACCTTCTTCTGGTGTCCCTCCTCCTTCCCTTACTTCCATGTCTGCTGTCTTCTCCTATCAGATTTCTTTATCTTCAGCCCTTTACCTCTTCCACCTATCACCTTTCAGCTTTTTACTTCACCCACCCACCTTCCCTGTCACCTGGTCTCCCCTCTCACCTGATCCTCCCCAATTATTCTGTCCTCCTCTTTTCCAGTTTTGATGAAGGGTCTCAATCCAAATCATCAACTTTTTATTCCCCTACCCAGAGGTTTCCTGACTTGTTGAGTTCCTCCAGCATTTTGTGTGTGTTGCTCAGAATGAATGGGAATGAGATAAGAAATTTCTGAAGAAGTTTATCGTTGTTTTAATTTTCAGGCTACGTTGTTTGCTTGGGTCACGTATTGCATTATCTTATGTAAAATAATGCTAATAAATAATAAATAGGTAATGTATTATTTATTAAAAGAAAATGAAAAATCTCACTTTTATATAATACCCTGTCATGTCTTCTGGGCTGCTTGTTGGAGGGATTAATCTTTTATTCCAGAAGATTGAAGAGCAGTCCTTGAGCTAGAGCAAACCAAGTTGAGAGGCACATCAAAAATTCCAGAGCACCAGGGACTTGCATTGAACTAGCCACCAATTTATTTCTTAGAATTAGAAAACAAATCACCAAAAACATTTGTTTGTATGAATTGGCTACAATATCTGAATATATTTGTGAATCCAGAGAACATTAAGATATTGGAGAAATGTGAGTACTTTCTTGCTATTTTTCAGTCTCATTAATACCCATCTTTAAAGGTAGATATATTTGATGATCACTTATGCACAGCAATGATGCTAATAATTTAGAACATTTTTTTGGAAACTCAGTAAAGGGACAGGAGTTGATGTACCTTCACAGTAAATCCATATTACAGTCTCTCAATGGTGAACGTATACTTCTCTCAGATGCATTGGTAGGATTAAATATTCTCTAGAATGCGGTCTCACTGGGAATCTATATGGGCTGGGGTGTAATCTCTAGCACGGTGCAGTCTAATTCTTGTATACCCATACACTCAGAAACAAATCCTTCCACCCACCATGTCCATCTAGACCATCTATACTACTCCAGCACTCTTTCCATAGCCTTCAAATCTTTGTCTGTATACTAACTAAGTGTTCTGAGAGTATGTGCTTCTACCATCTTCTCAGGCACGGTGTTCCAGAATACAACTATCCTCTAGTTATAAAGGAAAGCTTCTGTCTCTTGTTTGTTTTTTGTACTTGATCATTACATCTGAATTATCTATATACATAGACTGTCTGTTTCTAACTTTTTATCATTCAAAGGGGATTTGAACCTATTCTTTTTAAGTCCATGATTTTTATTTTGATGTGGTAATGGAACACTGCTCACAGACTTACTTAGAAGAAAAATTTAGTGGTTTTTCTTTGTTCTCATTTGCCTACATTACAATCCATTGCCACAATTTTGCTCATACACAAATAATATATTTGTAATGTTATGGTTCTTTCAGTATTGTAAAGCTTTGTGCCAATGACAGTTTTGAATGTGTGACACTGTTATCATCTGGGTTGTTCATAAATACAGTGAATAGTTGAGATACTGACACAGGTTATCAGGGATACCACTAGTACCACCTTGCTAATGAGAGTATCTACCAATTACACCCATTCTGTGTCCTGTCAATAATCTGCCAGAATTCCTTCGTGTACGTCTCAGCATCAAATTTCCTTCAATAACTCTCCTTTGAGATTAGATGGGATGGTTTTACATTTAATATTACTGCATAAATGCTATGTGTTATTGTTGAGGTCAAAATCTGCCTAAAAGTCCGGAACTAAGAGTTCTGAAGAGGATTAGTTACTGCTAATGATTATAGATTCTCATAATGACATCTTCTTTAATGTGTGCCATGCTGTGCTATCCCATGAGAATCTGTGTTTGTATCTCTATTCATTTTTATTTATTAGCAGTGTAGATGACAGGATAGTCGCATATTCATATTGTCAATGACACAGAGATAGCCGATACTAAAAGCAATGTAGATAGAACCATGTGCCTGGTGTTGGAAAAAGACTGCTCCAACACACTCAGCATTTATTTATACCTGGCAAAGAACATTGTTCATCTAAGGATTAAATTAGACACCAAATATAAGGCAACTCTGTATCACAATCCCATTTACCTCAATTTTCTGTTATTATTGAGATATCCTTTTTTTAAGGTAAAAAAAAAGGCATTAATATCAGAAGATGATTTTCTAAAAAGTCTTTTACCATGAATAATTTGAATAAAAATCAAATAATTCTGGATGGATTTTAAAATCTGGATCACAGTGGATAAATGGACTGATCAGGAAGCTATAAATCGATTAATAGAGCCTTGCATTATGGAATTTTATTATAATAAACATAAACAGGAATATCTTTATATAAACAAATATAAAGACATTCCTTTCAACACTTATTTTACATGGATGACATAAAACTCACAAATTTAAAAAAATCTTTCTTTTTGTAGCACCAAGTCACATTGTCTGAAGTGTTATATCTTATATAATGAATTTGTGTTTCAAACCCATATCTCCAGTCACATGCATTGGTTATTTTAGTACTGGCCTACTTTGCTTTTAGCCTTGATGAAAGGATATATCTTGTAACTATTTCAAAATATTGTGCATCATTCTTACCTCGGCTGCAGAAGAGATGAATCATTAGGACAACACCTTGGAGCAGGCCAAGCTGACACCAATGAACATAGAACAAGCAACAGAAAGAACATTCAGCCCATGATATTCTACTGATCTCAATACTATTTATACTAAATGTTCTCTTTCTATGTATCATCTATATCCTTTCATTGCCTTTGTAGTCACGTGTCTATCAAAAGCCTCTTAAATTCCACCAAAATACCTGCTTCCACTATTACCAATTCCAGGCACCTATCACTCTCTGCATTAAAAAAATCTTGCCCCTCACATCACCTTTGAACTTCTCCCCTTCTAACTTTAAAAGCACATATTCTACCCTGACTGTCCACACTATCTATGCCTCTCGTAACTTTAAAAATCTATTAGGGCTCTCCTCAACCTCAGATGCTCTAGGGAGAACAACCAAAAAGTTTATTAAAATAACGATGGGCCAGAGTGCAGGAAGGAGACGGCAGGCCTAGTGACATAGTGTTAATGACAACAACCTTTCCCTCCATGTCAGAAAAACAAAAGAGCTGGTCATTGACTTCAGGAAGGGGGGTGGTGGGGGGGGGGGGTTAGCGCACATGCTCTTGTTTACATTAACAATATGTTTTCCCCTCTAGTTGGGATCTTCACATACTTTTTCAAGAACCCCTCTTGTGCAAAATTAAATGTATCATTGAAGAATGTACAGCATATGTTTCCATTTACTACTGTAAGATTAATTTTCTTGCAGGGAAAAAATACAAACTATACATAAACAAAGACTGAAAATAACCCATGTGCAAAGGAAGACACAACTGTGCAAATACAGAAACTACTGAGAACATGAGCTCTGAAATGTCCTTGTAAGCAATGGGAACAACATTGTCTGAAATTGACAGACTGCAATGTTGTTGGACTCCAGAATGGTTTTAATGTAGAACTGTCCAAAGGTACAACTTTCCAGTCTTTTAAGCTAAGATTTAAACTCCTGCTAAATAGCATTATTGTGATGGATGGTGTTTTGGAATCAATTAGTTCCATTGTCAAGAAATGAATTAAAGTGAGACTGTAAGAGGAAAAAATGGGTAAAGCCATTTATCTGAACAGAAAGTGAAAACCATGTAAAGTTATCTAAAGTCAGGAGATGTAAGATGCTTGATGTGGACAGAACAAAAAGATTTTCTACAAAGATGTAGCAGCATCCTTACTACACTGGTGATGATTGTCAGTAGTTCCATTATGACAATCAACTGGATAGAAAGAAATTTCTTTAGAAATATTCAATATTCTAAAAGAAGCTGTGATCTTCAATATTATACTTATTATTTTAAACTGGTGTTATATTACCAATATAAAACGTTTCTTTATGTTCATTTACAAAAGCTCAACAGCAAGAGAAATAATTTATAGCTAGATACCAATGGAACATGCACCATTATTTATTTCATACCAGTAAATATTCACAATTAGACAGACCCCTATTAATCTATGTGCCCAGACTCCAATGTAACTTTTTTCAGAAGCAGCTGTGCCACAATTCTGGTTGATTATTAAATTAGTATTAAGATTGATGAACTCGTATCATACATATCAGAATTGGTGTAACAAAAAATGCAGCCCTTTGAGAGTTGGGTCACGTGATTTCCAATTCATTAATGCAATGTGAGCCCTGAATTTGTAGTGTTAACTTCTGCCTTCACAATCTCAATGTGACAATGTATGAGTTCATGTATAGACCAATTTATTTGACATATAAATGGTGCAGAAGTCCCATTCAGATTGCTAGGCTAGTATTTGTGACTTAGACATCACTGCAATAGCTCAGCCATTACTCTTGAACACAACAACTCACTAATGGATAAAAGACCCGTCACTAGAGACTGTCATGGGAATTTTACTTGACTCAGTAACAGCACTTTTTACTCTGATTCAGAAGGCTGTGGGCTGAAGCTCTTGTCCAAGACTCGAGTGTATAATGTAGGCTGACACCTCTGACCAATAATCAGTGTGATCTGATTTTCAAATGGAAGACTAAACCAAACACCTGTCTCCCACCTCAAATGAGACTAAGGGATTTTCAAAGAGCAGGCACAGATACAATGGTTTGAGTGGCTTTCTTCTGCTCAGTGTGATTGTATGATAATAACAGTAGCAGCACACTAAAAAGTAAAGCTGTTCATTGACTTTTAAGTGGTTTGGGTATGCTTCAGGTTGAAAGTTATGCCCTATAAAGATTTTTTTGCTTCTTGCAAAGAATAGTAACATTAAAAACAGAAAATGGCTGTAAAGGTTGGAATATTTTTATTTCCTATATTTCCAACTGGCATTACTTTAGTCCCAGTATTAAAAGAAAGGCATAGATTACCAACTGGAAAATGTAAGCATGAAAGTTGATTGTGAATATATCAAGGCAGAGAGTAATGTTATTAGATAATTTCATGATACCCAACAGATATTAATTTTTGAAACTGTGAATATCATGATTCAAAGATATACTGCAGATTCTACTTGGAATGGATAAGCTTTTCAAGGAGTTGTCATTTTACCATTCTGAATGAAATATGTATTTAAAACTCATTTATATCATGTTTATTCAAACAATATAAAGCTTATATTTACAAGTATTTTAAAGATATTTTAACAATGCTCAGAAAGATATGATTTGTTAAAAGGAACTAAATTATTGGAGTTTTTTAAAATTCAGATTGGTTTACAGCCTTATCTAATTGTACGCTTTGTTGTGGGTTTCTGAGAGAGGTATTCCAGCTGCCCCTGAATCGGAATTACATGCTGACAATTAAGCTGTCTGCTGTTTCAGGCAGCTGCTGTCTCAGATCTGCTCACAATAGAAAGGAAGCACTGCACATTGGTTTCCTCTGTTCACAGTGTGTACATCCTTAAAGGGGCTGTGCTTCAGAATTTTCCGTGCTGGAGCTTTCTAAATCTTAGCCAAATCATCGGAAAACATGTAAAATGGGAGGCTACATGTTTCTGGAGAGAAAATCAGAGGGCAAGCCCCCTCAGGCTTTTAAGGGGCTATGCGTATAGTGCAGAAATGGCAATGTGTGTACTTATGAAAAAGAAGCAGAATGAACCAAAAGCTTTAAGTGGCTACATTCCAATCAAACTGCCTTGCAATATGTTTTTAACTGCATTAATTCTGTTCTTTCTTATTTTGAATTAATGGCACTAATCTACAATTTTGTACTGTCTTGCTGCAGATCTTTGAGTAGAGTGCCGATTTTAGGAGTGAGGGTATATGAACAATAGTGGTCTGCCTCTGAAATTCCCACTGAGTGCATAAATTTTAATTATTAATACAAGTACATTGCACCATTAATATTGAAGACATTTTACAGCAATTCTCAAGGTAGTGGTGGGATGGAGTTTGTCTAACTGGAGGTCTGTGACCAGTCGTGTTCTGTAAGGATTACTGTTGGGACCTCTGTGGTGTATTAGGTCTGGATGAAAATTTAGCTAGTCTGGTTAGTAAGTTTGCAGACAACACAAAAATTAGTGGAGCTGCAGTTAGGGAGGATGGTTATCAAAGGATATTACAAACATGTCTGCTACATTGGTCGTGATTATGGCACCTCTGAAGTCTCCTGGCACATCATCCTGTCATCTGATTTGAGAGATGATTGGGCATATACTCTATAATTTAGAAGAATGAGGAATTATCCTATTAGGCTTGGCAGGGTGGATGCCACAACAGTGCCATTGTGAACCAGAGCTTATAGTCTCAAAGTAAGGGAATGGTCACTCATTGCTGAGGTATGACGCAATTTCTACATCCAAAATCTAGAAATTCTTTGGAATACTTTCTCCAGCTGTTAAGTCACTGAGTATGTTTAAGGCTGAGATGAATAGATTTGGATATGAAGAAAATCAAGGGATACAAGGAAAAGGAAAGAGGCGATACGCTAAAAGATAATTGCAACCATACTGCATGGCTGAAAACAGTGGAGAGGTTATCAGAAAATTCAGGTCAGGAGAGACAATGGATCTTTTAACTACATTAACTTTCTACATTGTCCTCTTAAGCACACTCAGGGTTGATGTTATTCTACTCATTCTGCTGGGAAATATGTGACATATCACATATAATAAAGGCCTCTTTACTGATCAAACGTATCCTGAGAGAGGTAAAGTATATCTGCCTACCTTTGAATCTTTGTCGAACAGTCAGAAGATGGAGCTTTGCTTCACTTCCACTGCTCTTCACAATGATAATACATGACATTATCCTCTTGACCCATTCCACAACGTTGGCATGAAAGAGAACAAACAATTCTTTCAGGCTCACTGTAGCAATTCGTTTTCTGCTTGCACGGATTGAAGCTGCAATACCAGTGTCAATTTTCATTGACATTCTCGTTCTTTCATCATTTACTGTTGCACAGAAAGATTCTGTAGTATTCTAACCTATCATGAAGAGTCCGTACAGCCCACTCAGGAGACTCCTTCTTCACTTAGATCATTTGTACAATTTGATATGGAGGGCTATGGTCCAAGTGCAGGTGGATGGGACTAGCAGAAGATTGGGTTGGCATGGAATGGATGGGCCAAAGGGCCTGTTTCCCTGCTGTGGTACTCTATGACACAAGACTCTTTACTATTCTTTCCATTATGCTTTGTACCCTTTCATTTCCTGAATTTGCCATGGTCTTTCTTTGATTTCAAGGAAATTATTGAAATGGCAAACAGACTCTGTTTTCTCTAATTGGTTCGGTGCTTTGGTGTTTCCACAGTGATAACGTGATCTCTTTTCCTAAAGATGCTAACAAGTCAGGTAAACAAGTTACACTTTTGCTGGGAGATATTCCAACTTCTACACTTGCTTCACCATTGTCTCCACCACTTGCACAATAACAAATGCTTGTCTGAAATAAATTTTCTTCTCACTAAACAGTTGCATAGTGGATTCCAAAGTTATGTGATTCCACAGTGCTACTCCAAAATTACAGTATCCTACTGACAGCATGCAGAAACTGATCTCAAATCTATGTCAAAATCTGCAATAGTTTCACCTGCTTGTTAATTCCAGCTGCTAAGCTTTTACTATTGAACTATGGGCCTGACGGATTGGCACACTAACATTCTTCAATAAGTTTAATCAAATATTTGAATATCTTGCCTTCTGGTTTGACTAGAGCCAGCAGAATTTTTATCATAAACACAAGAGATTCTGTAAATGCTGGAAATCCAGAGCAACGCACACAAAATGGTGTTGGAACTCAGCAAATTAAGCAGCATCCATGGAGAGGAATAAGCATCCATGTTTTTGTTTGAAACCTTTCATTAGGACTAGAAAGGAAGGGGGAAGAAGCCAGAAAAAGAAGTGGGGGAGGGGAAAGATTACAAGCTGGCAGGTGAGGGAGGGGGACGATGAAATAAGATGCTAGGATGTGAAAGCTGGAAGAGGTAGAGTGCTGAAGAAGAAGGAATCTGATAAGAGAGGCAAATGGACCATGGGAGAAAGGGAAGGAGGAGGGGCACTAGAGCGAGGTGATCAACAGGTTAGAAGGAGTGAAATGGGAGCCAGAATGAGGAATGGAAAAAGAGAGGAGTGAGAGGGGGGAAATACTGCCAGAAGTTAGAGAAACTGGCATCTGTGAAGAGACTTGACTACAAAAAGAGAAGCAGGACTGCTAAGATGAAAAATACCATGAGCTAAAAGACATACTGTAATTAAATAAGGCCATAAGATATGGAAGCAGCAGTAGGCCATTCAGCCCATCGAGTCTGCTTCCGCCATTCAATCATAGGCTGATCCAATTCTTCCAGACATCCCCACTCCCCTACCTTCACTCCATACCCTTTGATGCCCTGGCTAATCAAGAACCTATCTATCTCTGCCTTAAATGCACCCAATGACTTGGCCTCCACAGCTGCTTGTGGCAACAAATTCCACAGATTTACCACCCTCTGACTAAAGTAATTTCTCTGCATCTTTGTTCTAAATGAACATCCTTCAATCCTTAAGTCATGCCCTCTTGTCCTAGACTCACATACCATGGGAAATAAATTTGCCACATCTAATCTGTTCAGAGCTTTTAACATTCGGAATGTTTCTATGAGATCCTCCCTCATTCTCCTGAACTCCAGGAAATACAGCCCAAGAGCTGCCAAATGTTCCTCATATGGTAACCCTTTCATTCCTGGAATCATTCTCGTGAATCTTCTCTGAACCCTCTCCAATGTCAGTATATCCTCTCTAAAATAAGGACCCCAAAACTGCACACAATACTCCCAAGTATGGTCTCATGAGTGCCTATAGAGCCTCAATATCACATCCCTGCTCTTATATTCTATACCTCTAGAAATGAATGCCAACATTGCATTCGCCTTCTTCACAACTGACTCAGCCTTTAGGGTATCTTGCACAAGGACTCCCAAGTCCCTTTGCATCTCTGCATTTTGAATTCTCTCCCTATCTAAATAATAGTCTGCCTGTTTATTTCTTCCACCAAAGTGCATGACCATACACTTTCCAACATTGTACTTCATTTGCCACTTCTTTGTCCATTCCCCTAAATTATCTCAGTCTCTTAGCAGGCTCTCTGTTTCCTCAACACTACCTGCTCCTCCACCTATCTTTGTATCATTGGGAAATTTAGCCACAAATCCATTAATACCATAGTCCAAATCATTGACATACATCGTAAAAAGCAGCGGTCCCAACACCAACCCCTGTGGAACTCCACTAGTAATGGGTAGCCAGCTAGAATAGGATCCCTTTATTTCCACTCTCTGTTTTCTGCTGACCAGCCAATGCTCCACCCATGCTAGTAACTCCCCTGTAATTCCATGGGCTTGTATCTTGCTAAGCAGCCACATGTGTGGCTCCTTGTCAAAGGCCTTCTGAAAGGCCTCCTTTGTCCACCCTGCTTGTAATTTCCTCAAAGAATTGCAGTAGGTTTGTCAGGCAGGAATTTCCTTTCAGGAAACCATGCTGGCTTTGGCCTGACTTGTCATGTGCCTTCAGGTACTCTGTAATCTCATCCCTAACAATTGACTCCAACAACTTCCCAACCACTGATGTCAGGCTAACAGGTCTATAGTTTCCTTTCTGCTGCCTCCCACCCTTCTTAAATAGTGGAGTAACATTAGCAATTTTCTAGTCATCCAATACAATGCTGGAATCTATCGATTGATAATGCCTCCGCAATCTCTCCAGCTACTTCCTTCAGAACCCAAGGGTGCATTCCATCAGGTCCAGCAGAGATATCCACCCTCAGACCATTAAGCTTCCTGAGCACCTTCTCAGTCGTAAATTTCGCTGCACAAACCTCACTTCCCTGACACTCTTGAATGTCTGGATGCACCATACACATTCAGTTCCTCTGCTATCACTGCATCTCTCACTACAATATCTCCAGCATCATTTTGTATCAGTCCTATATCTACTCTTGACTCTCTTTTACCCTTTATGTACTTAAAAAAGCTTTTAGTATCTTCTTTGATATTAGTCACCAGTTTCCTTTCATAATTCATCTTTTCCTTCCTAATGACCTTCTTAGTTTCCTCCTTCAAGTTTTTAAAAGCTTCCCAATCCTCTATCTTCCCGCTAGCTCTGGCTTCCTTGTATGCCCTCTCTTTTGCTTTTACTTTGGCTCTGACTTCACTTGTCAGCCACGGTAGTGCCCTTTTTTCATTTGAAAATTTCTTCTTATTTGGAATATACTGTATCTGTCTTGCACTTCCCTCATTTTTCACAGAAACTTCAGCCATTGCTGCTCTGCTGTCCTTCCTGCAAATGTCCCTTTCCAGTCAAATTTGGCTAGCTCCCCTCTCATGCCATTGTAATTTCCTTTATTCCACTGAAATACCAACACATTGGATTTTATTTTTTCCCTCTCAAATTTCAATGTGAACTTGATCATATTGTGATCACTGTTCCCTAAGGGTTCCTTAACCTTAAGCTCTCTTATCACCTCTGGATCATTGCACAACACCCAATCCAGTACAGCCAATCCCCTAGTGGGCTCAATAACAAGTTGTTCTAAAAAGCCATCTCTTAGACATTCTATAAATTCTCTCTTGAGATCCAGAACTGACATGGTTTTCCCAATCCACTTTCATGTTAATTCCCCAACAATTATCATGACATTGCCCTTCTGACACCTCTTTTCTATCTCCTGCTGTAATTTGTAATCCACATCCTGGTTACTGTTTGGAGGCCTGTATACAACTGCCATTAGGGTCCTTTTACCCTTTCCATTTCTTAAACTCAACCCATAGAGACTCTACACCTCCTAATCCTATGTCATCTCTTTCTAATGATTTAATATTATTTCTTATACACAGAGACAC
This sequence comes from Hemitrygon akajei, assembly GCF_048418815.1. NCBI lineage: Eukaryota > Metazoa > Chordata > Chondrichthyes > Myliobatiformes > Dasyatidae > Hemitrygon > Hemitrygon akajei. The sequence goes on from NC_133140.1 coordinate 58,812,660, forward strand.
ACCACCCCCTCTGCCTACTAACCTATCTTTCTGATACACCGTATGTCCTTGGACGTTCAGCTCCCAATGGCAGCCATCCTTTAGCTAAGTTTCAGAAATGGCCACAATGTCATATTTGCCAGTCTGTAGCTGAATTTCAAGATCATCCATTTTATTCCTTATGCTGTGTGCATTCAAATATAACACTTTCAATCCAGTATTTGTTGCTTTCTGTTTTAACTGCACCACGCCTCTATCACCCTGTAACTCATGCCACTGGCTGTAATTAAGCCTCCTCTCCTGCCTGTTCTTTCTAAAATCTCTGTTGCATGCTATCTTTGATTTATTTCTGTTTTCCCCTTCATCAGCCCCTTACCACTCCGGTTCCCATCCCCCTGCAAATTTAGTTTAAACCCTCCCTCACAGCTCTATTAAATGTGCCCCTAGGATACTGGACCCCTTTGAGTTCAGGTGTAACCCATCCTTTTGTACAGGTCATACCTCCCCCAGAAGACACCCCAATGATCCAGGAATCTGAAACCCTGCCCCCTACACCAGTCTCTCAGCCACGCATTATTACGACTGATCATGCTATCCTTGCCCTCGCTAGCACGTGGCACAGGCAGCAATCCTGAGATTACTACCCTAGAGGTCCTGCTTTTCAGATTCCTACCCAACTCTCTGAATTCTCTCTTCTCTCTTTAGGACCTCCTCCCTTTTTCTACCTATGTCATTGGTACCAATGTGTACCAAGACTTCTGGCTGTTCACCCTCTCCCTTCAGAATACTCTGCACCCGATCTGAGACATCCTGTACCCTGGCATCTGGGAAGCAACACACCATGCATGTATCTCTATCAGGCTGACAGAACCTCCTGTCTGTTCCCCTCACTATGGAATCCCCTATGACTACTGCATTCCTCATATTCCTCTTTCCCTTCTGCACCACGGAACCAGGCTCAGTGCCAGAGACCCGATCGCCATGGTCGTCCTCTGTCAAGTCATTCCCTGGATTGCATCCAATATGAGATGACAATTACTGAGGGGGATGGCCAAGGGGTGCTCTCTACTATCTGAGCTCTTCCCTTCGCTTCCCTGACCATCACCCACTTATCAAACTCCTGCAGCCTCGGGTGACTAACTCCCTGTAGCTCCTCTCTATCTCCTGTTCACTCTTCCTAATAAGCTGTAGGTCATCGAGGTGCAGCTCCGGATCCCTAACACGGTTTCTCAGGAGCTGCATCTCGGTGCACATGTGGCCATCTGGGAGACTGGAAGATTTCCAGGATTCCCACATCTGACACCCAGAGCAAAATACTAACCCTACTGAGTGCTCTCTATTCCTAAAAAAAATGCAAAGAAAAACCAAAAACGAAGTCCACCTACCCACTTACCTCGCTGAAGCCTGAATGAGCCAAAGCCTGTCGCAATACAACTACAAGACATTCTATAACTGGAAGTTTCAACATTCCTGAAGGGAAAAGGAACACCTCAACAAGCACTTGAGGCAGCGGTCCAGTCAAGAAACCTAAAGAACAAGGGGACAGAATGGAAATTTAGCAAATTACTAACAGGAATAACATGCACAGTGACAATGATATGTCACCATCTGCTATGCAAGTGCCAGTGCCCAGGATTGGAAAGAGAAGGGGGCTGTAAAGTCAGGCAGCTCCATCATGGACACTATAGCCTCCCCACCATCTTCAGAAGGTGATGCCTTACCATTCATCATTAAGAATCCTCACCATCCAGGATGTGGCCACTCCTCATTACAAAAGATTAGCTTTATTTGTCATATACACATTGAAACATACAGTGAACTGTGTTGTTTGCATCAAATCAAATCAGTGAGGATGTACTGGGTCACACTTCCAACACCGACCGGGATCAGGGAGGAGTACAGGAGCCTGAAAACGCACACTCAAGAGTTTTGGAACAGCTTGTTTCGCTCCACTATCAGATTTCTGACTGGTCCATGAACCCCATTAACTCTAATTTGCTCCATTATTGCATTTCTTATTTTATGTATTGCATTGTACTGCTGCCACAAAACAGTGAATTTCACAAAATGCTGTATCAGTGATAAAGAACCTGATTCTGACATTCTTCAGCACTGTCAAGATGATCTATGGTACAAACACCCAAGACCTCAAACAGGTGAGAGCCAAGAATAAAGGGGAATATTAAGTACAGTGATTCAATAAATCCCTGCTGGAAGGATTGCTTCAGGCTTCCTCATCCATGACTCTGTGCTTGATGTGAGTGGCCTTGACTCCGTTCCACAGCACTCTATTCAGCTCAGCCTTGCTTTTGCTCCAGATAAGTTGCAAAGTCTGTATCCCAACTAAAATATAGCAAAATCTTGTAACCAGATAATCCTCCCTCTGAAATTCTAAACTCAGTATGGGCTTCAGTTATGAATCTATAATTTAATACACCAGAGGATCTCAGGAAAACTGTGATAATGACTAGCTTTAAGAAAGAAGAAAAATCCAACTATATTGATTATGGAAGGGCTGCTCAGCTCTCTGGTGCAATGTAGCTTTGGTACGCTGATTATGATCTTCGCTGTCCCCCCAAACAAAGAGCAGCACAGTAGTGTAGTGGTTAATCTAACACTATTAATAAGACCATAAGATGTAGGAGCAGAATTAGGCCATTTGGCCCATTGAGTCTGTTCCAACATTTCATCATGGCTTATCCATTTACTACTCAAGCCCACTCTCCTGCCTTCTCCCTGTAATCTTTCACACCCTGACTAATCAAGAACGTATCAACCTCTATGTTAAATATACCCAATAACCTGGCCTTCACAACTGCCTATGGCAATGAATTCCACTCACCACCCTCTGACTAAAGACATTCCTCCTCATCCCCATTCTAAATGGATGCCCCTCTATTATGAGGTTGCACCCTCTGGTTCTAGGCTCCCTCACCATAGGAAACATCCTCTCCACATCCACTCTATCTAGACCTTTCGAACATTCAACAGGTTTCAATAAAATACCCCCTCATTCTTCTAAATTCCAGTGAGGAAAGGCCCAGAGCCATCAATTGCTCCTCACACGATAACCCTTTCATTCCCAGAATCATCCCCGTGAACTTCCTCTGAACCCCCTCCAATGTCAGCACATACTTTCCAAGGGGCCCAAAAGTGCTCCAAGTGAGGCCTCACCAGTTCCTTATAAAGTCTCAGCATTACATCTTTGCTTTTATATTTTAGTCCTCTTGAAATGAATGCTAACATCACATTTGCCTTCCTCAACACCGACTCAACCTGCAAATTAACCTTTAGGGAACCCTGCACAAGGACTCCTAAGTTCCTTAGATTTTTCAATTTTCTCTCCATTTTGAAAATAGTCTACACTTTTATTCCTTCTACCAAAGTGCATGACCATACACTTCCCAACACTGTATTCCATCTGCTACTTCTTTACCTATTCTCCTAATCTGTCTAAGTCCATCTGCAACCTCCCTGCTTCCTCAACTCCCTGCTACCTGGCCCTCCACCTATCTTCATATTGTCCACAAAGCCATCAATTCTTCCAAATCATTGACATACAGCATGAAAAGAAATGGTCCCAACACTGACTGCTGTGAAACTCCACTGGTCACTGGCAGCCAACTAAAAAAGGCCCCCTTCATTCCAGTTTTTGCCTCCTGGCAGTCAGCCAATCCTCTATCTCTGTTAGTATCTTTCCTGTTATACCATGGGTTCTTAACTTATTAATCAGCCACTTGTGCAGCACCTTGTCAAAGGCCTACTGAAAATCCAAGTACACAACACCAACAGGTTCTCCTTTGTCTATCCTGCTTGTCATTTCCATAAAGAATTCCAACAGATTTGTCAGACAAGATTTTCCCTTAAGGAGACCATTATGACTTTGGTCTGTTTCATCATCTGTCTCCAAGTACCCCAAGATCACATCCTTAACAATTGACTTGTGCATCTTCCCAAACACTGATGTCAGTCTAACTGGCCTATAATTTCCTTTCTTCTGTCTCCTTCCCTTCTTGAAGTGTAGAGTGACATATGCAATTTTCTAGTCCTCTGGAACCATTCCAGAATCTAGTGATTCTTGAAAGATCATTATTAGTACCCCTACAATCTCTTCAGCTACTCCTTTAGAACACTGCGGTGTAGTCCATCTGTTCCAGGTGACTTAACTACTTTCAGACCTTTCAGTTTTCTAGGCACGTTCTCCCTAGTAATAGCAAACTTTTCGTATCCCCTTTGTCCTCTTTATTGGCGAGCTTACCTTCATATTACACCCCCCCATTTTAAGTTTCTTAATCCTCCAACATCCCACTAATTTTTGCGCTATTGATTGCGCTCTCTTTTGCTTTAATGTTGGCTTTGACTTCCATTGTCAGTCACGGTTGATTCAAACAGCCTTTAGAATTATTGTTTGGGATGTATCTACCCTGCACCTTCCGAATTGCTGCTCTGACATCATCCCTGCTAGTGTTCCCTTCCAATCAGTTTGGCCAGCTCCTCTCTCATGCCTCTGTAATTCCCTTGACTCCACTGTTACATTGATACATCTAACTTAAACTTCTCCCTAAAATAAATTTCAAAATAAGTGTCTGTAAGGAGTTTGTTCTCCCTGTGACCATGTGGGTTTCCTCCAACATTCCAAAGACATATGGGTCAGTGGGGTAATAGGTCATATGGCTCGTTGGGCTGGAAGGGCTTGTTACCTGCTGTAACTCTAAATAAATAAATAAACATGCAGTGAGTGGCATGAACCACCTGGGCCAAGCCTTTTCCAACCTCGTTAACCTGTGTGTGACTCCGTCAACCAAGAGGGACTGTGCAGCACTCCTCAGATTTTAAATGTTCTTCATGTAACCATGCAAGCCATGTCCTAAACTACAGAGCCACAGCACAGACAGCCTCGGTGAGGAAGACTGTCAAAGGAAGATACATCATTCCCCTACACCGGTTTGTCAATCTTACTGACTGGTTTTGTTATTGGTAGATAATGGTTTATTATTAACATGTACCAACCCCAATAAAGTTACCTGGAATGGAGCTAATAAAAATTAATGTAAAACCATGGCATCTACACTCTGAACCAAGGTTACCCAAACCTCAGTAGCTGAGTTGCATTATGCAGATGACACTCACATTTGCACAGGCTAGGAAGCCAAACTTTGAGTCATCATAGACTTATTCGCAGTGACATTCATGCATCAAAAATGAATATGAGAAAAACACGAGAAGCTTGGAGAAGCAAGGGAACTTAGTCTTTTTATGTGGAAATCAATAGTTAATTCTGCTACTTACCTAATGTTATTATGTGCAACCTCTAGGCCTCTTTTTTCTACCTTTTTCTCCTGACTTCCCAGTGAAACATTTAGCTTACCAGGTACATATTGTTTATGCGATATTCATTATGGATAATTGTCACTTCAAGGTTGTTACCCCTTTAAGTGTTACTTGCATAACTTTTATGTGGGCTACAAAATTGTAGAAGTTTCCAGAGACAATCTGATAAATTCATTGAAATAAAAAGTAAAGGTTGTTGGAGCTCCTGAGTTTGTCAGTACTTCACACCATAGTTAAATAGAGAACCCAAATACCATGTACCTTACACGGACTTCCACAATATCCATCAGCAGCCTTATGGTGTGATATCATTTTCTATTAATAATCATTTCCTGTTTGTACTGATGTGCTCTAATGACTGCATCCCATGATTGTCTGTCACGCTTTGCATCTGAGAAAGACCAGTCACGGGTGCAAAGCTCCAAGCTAAGTCCTGCAGTCTGCTGAGATTAGTAGTGAACAAAGTTCAAAGTACAAGCAAAATTGTGCTGAATAGAGTGCTGTGGAATGGAGTCAAGGCCACTTGCATCAGGCACAGAGTCATGGATGAGGAACTCTGAAGCAATCCCTCCAGCAGGGATTCATTGTCTTCCTGGAGTCCATACACAGCCTTGAGATTCATCTTCACAAAACAAAGAAAGAAACACAAAAGAATCCTCAAAAAGGAACGACACCACAAAGACCATCAAACATCCAAGGTGTGAAAAAAAAGCAAACCGTGCAAACAATAAAAAAAGTGAAGAGATATTACACAGAACATGAACCACAAAGTCCACAAATGTCAGTCCACAGCCACAAAGCCAGCTCAGAGCTGCAGCCGGTCTAGGAGCTCGGTTCCAGAGTCAGTTCAGCACAGAGGTGAGTAAAGCCTCATGGTGTAATGAGCTGAACACCGGTTCAACCTTTGCCACTCACCTGGATGCCTTAATCTTTTTAATCTGGCTCGGTGCTTAGATCGGATAATCATTGGTTTGTTATTTGTTCCTGGGCCCGGGTCCTGCAGCCTCAATCCAGTCTTACGTCCACTATAACAACGGCTGCTGCGGCCATACCTGCATTCAGCCCCCAGGAGAGGTATCACCAGTCACTTGGCTAGTACAACTGTCAGATATAGACTGAGAGGTGGAGTAAGTGTTCCCCTGGGGCACACTGAAAGACATATAAATTTTTTGTCTCCGGTGACTTCGAGGCCTTCTCAATGGCATCAGCTTCTTCGGTGCTGCCTTTTTCAACTCCCTTCTCTGCTGTTGGTAAGGGAAGACTAAGATTTGTACCCAGTGACAATGGAGAAATAGCATATATTTCCAAATCAGTATGGTCCGAAGAATTGTTGTGAATCTACTGTCTCTGTCTTCAGTTTAACCACCTCTCCATGTCATGCTATGCAATACCATTGATCTAAGAGGAGGGTAGATGATTTAACTCATGGGACACAGAGCTGCAGGGGAACATATTTCCCCTCTGCTCCAGCATGGAAGGAACAGCTAATTTGCTTTTACTCTTCTCAACCATATGCTGTCTGATAGTTGCAGAATATATGATGCTAAATCTGTAAGCAGGTGATCTCTGAAATATTAACCATTCTGTGGAACCAGTCAAGAGAAAAATGAAGTTAAACGGTTGACTGTTACTGAAAATGCGTAAAATTGGACTCAGATATGACTGTACAGGTACTCCTAGAGCATGCAATGTCATTTTCCATAAAGAATATTTTCATTTTACCTATATTTCCTCTTTCTCTACTTAGAAGAGGCAGATATTCTATTCCCTGCTAATCAATATAATCCAGTTAGCAATGTGTAGTTAAAAGTGTTGTTTATATTCACAAACATTAAACTGTCAGCTTGGATCTGCTCCAATTTGCCTACTGGAATGGCAGGTCCACAGCAGATACCGTCTCATTGGCTCTTCACCCAACCCTGGAACATTTGCACTGCAAAGATGCATGTATCAGGATGCTCTTTATCGATTACGGCTCAGCATTTAATACCATCAACTCCTCAAAACTAACCAATAAACTCCAAGACCTCGGCCTTCTTTACCTCCTTGTGCAATTGGATCCTGGATTTCCTCACTGGTAGACCCCAGTCAGTTCAGACTGGCAAAAACATTTCCTCCACAATCTCCATCAGCACAGATGCAGCACAGGGAAGTGCTTAGCTCCCCTGCTCTACTCACTTTACACCTATGATTGTGGGCTAAGTACAGCTCTAACATCATTCAAGTTTGTTGATGACACCACTGTTGTGGGCCATATCAAAGGTGGTGATGAATCAACATATAGGAAGGAGATTGAAAATTTGCCTGAGTGGTGTCATAAGGACAACCTCTCACTCAATGTCTGTAAGACCAAGGAACTGATTGTAGACGTCGGGAAAGGAAACCAGACGTTCACAAGCCAATCCTCCTTGGAGGATCAAAAGTGGAGAAAGTCAGTAACTTTAAATTCCTGGGTGTCACTATCTCAGAGGACCTGTCCTGGACCCATCATATGAATATAATTGCAAAGAAAGCACAACAGTGCGTCTACTTCCTCAGGAGTCTGCAGAGATTCAGCATGTCATCAAAAACCTTGGCAAACTTCTTTAGGTGGGTGGTGGAAAGCGTATTGACCGGTTGCATTATGACCTGGTATGGGAATACCAATGCCTTTGAACAGAAAAGCTTACAAAAGGTAGTGGCTTTGGCCCAGTACATCATGGTTAAAGCTCTCCCATCCATTCAGCATATCTACATGAAACGTTGCTATGTTCTTTTCTCACTGCTGGCACCAGGTAGAAGGTACAAGTGCCTCAGGACTCGCACTATCAGTTTCAAGAACAATTACTACCCTTCAATCATCAGGGTCTTGAGCAAAAGAGAATGAGGACACTTATCTTGCGTTATTCCCACAGCAAATGATCTCACTTTAAGGACTCATTATTTTGTTACTTCATGTCTTCTATGCTCTACTGGATCCTTCATTGATCCCATTTATGGTTACTTTTCTATCGATTTGCTGAGTACACCCACAGGAAAAAGAATCTCAGGGTTGAATGTCTTGATATGTATGTACTCTGATAATAAAATTTACTTTGAAGTCACAAATAATTGTTATTTTTTCAGCATGATGATGATGTGAGCTGTTTTTTTGACAAGGATGACAAACTTGTCTGAGGTTGTGTTCCATTTTGACCTGAGCACAATAACCTAGTTTGGCATGCTTCTACAATACAGCTGATGGTATCACATTTTTAAAGTTTACTCAGATGGACATAGAAAATCGCGGCGTGATTTTGAAACAGAGCAGGACCATTATTTTCCTACCCAAAACTTCTCTATTACTGACATCAAGCCTTTATCCCAAAGCTGTCTGTGGGACGCTGAGAGACCATTAACCGGGTCTTTATAGGCCGTGAAACAATTTAATAAGTGCCGACCGGCTCCCATGAAAACGGCGGAGAAGGCAACCCCGCTTTCACCGCCTGGAATTGTTTGCAAGTTGCTCCAGCAAATGGGTTTATTCTCGCGGTGCTCTGATTCGACTTGTTTCTTTCCCCATGGATTGGGGGGGAGGCGGGTGATGCTCCAGCCTGTCCGAGATAACTTTTGCGCTGGCAGGTTCCCTACAAAGAAACATTCCGACCGTTTCCCGAAGCCGTCGTCCCACTGCCCCGCAAAGGTATGGCGGACGTAGTCTCGCGGTGTTTAGTGCGCCGGGCTCTCGCGATGTCTCCATGGCGCTGTTGGTAAACAGAAGGCTCGGAGGAACCCGGAGTGAACACCGCCGGCAGCATGGTGAGTGGCAGCTGTTGTTGAGGGAGAGTGGTTTGTGCCTACCGAGAGGGAAGGAGATGGACTTACACCCACTCCGCCCCCCGAAGGCACTGATTCCTGGCTGGGTTTCCCTGCTGGCCGCTCTGAAGTCCCGTGTTCGACTATTAAGAAA